>NW_028124939.1:0-115000 GCF_965194825.1 Balaenoptera physalus | reverse complement strand
AAAGATTGAGAAGATGCAAGAAATGATTAACAAAGACCTAGAAGAATTAAAGAACAAACAAACAGAGATGACCAATACAATAACTGAAATGAAAACTACACTAGAAGGAATCCATAGCAGAATAACTGAGGCAGAAGAACGGATAAGTGACCTGGAAGACAGAATGGTGGAATTCACTGCTGCGGAACAGACTAAAGAAAAAAGAATGAAAAGAAATGAAGACAGCCTAAGAGATCTCTGGGACAACATTAAACGCAACAACATTCGCATTATAGGGGTCCCAGAAGGAGAAGAGAGAGAGAAAGGACCAGAGAAAATATTTGAAGAGATTATAGTCGAAAACTTCCCTAACATGGGAAAGGAAATAGCCACCCAAGTCCAGGAAGCGCAGAGAGTCCCATACAGAATAAACCCAAGGAGAAACACGCCGAGACACATAGGAATCAAAGTGGCAAAAATTAAAGACAAAGAAAAATTATTGAAAGCAGCAAGGGAAAAACGACAAATAACATACAAGGGAACTCCCAAAAGGTTAACAGCTGATTTCTCAGCAGAAACTCTGCAAGCCAGAAGGGAGTGGCATGATATACTTAAAGTGATGAAAGGGAAGAACCTACAACCAAGATTACTCTACCCGGCAAGGATCTCATTTAGATTTGATGGAGAAATCAAAAGCTTTACAGACAAACAAAAGCTGAGAGAATTCAGCACCACCAAACCAGCTCTACAACAAATGCTAAAGGAACTTCTCTGAGTGGGAAACACAAGAGAAGAAAAGGACCTACAAAAACAAACCCAAAACAATTAAGAAAATGGTCATAGGAACATACATATCGATAATTACCTTAAACGTGAATGGATTAAACACCCCAACCAAAAGACATAGACTGGCTGAATGGATACAAAAACAAGACCCATATATATGCTGTCTACAAGAGACCCACTTTAGACCTAGGGACACATACAGACTGAAAGTGAGGGGATGGAAAAAGATATTCCATGCAAATGGAAATCAAAAGAAAGCTGGAGTAGCTATACTCATATCAGATAAAATAGACTTTAAAATAAAGAATGTTACAAGAGACAAGGAAGGACACTACATAATGATCCAGGGATCAATCCAAGAAGAAGATATAACAATTATAAACATATATGCACCCAACATAGGAGCACCTCAATACATAAGGCAACTGCTAACAGCTATAAAAGAGGAAATCGACAGTAACACAATAATAGTGGGGGACTTTAACACTTCACTTACACCAATGGACAGAGCATCCAAAATGAAAATAAATAAGGAAACAGAAGCTTTAAATGACACAATAGACCAGATAGATTTAATTGATATATATATAGGACATTCCATCCAAAATCAGCAGATTACACGTTCTTCTCAAGTGCGCACGGAACATTCTCCAGGATAGATCACATCTTGGGTCACAAATCAAGCCTCAGTAAATTTAAGAAAATTGAAATCATACCAAGCATCTTTTCTGACCACAACGCTATGAGATTAGAAATGAATTACAGGGAAAAAAACGTAAAAAAGACAAACACATGGAGGCTAAACAATACGTTACTAAATAACCAAAAGATCACTGAAGAAATCAAAGAGGAAATCAAAAAATACCTAGAGACAAATGACAATGAAAACACGACCACCCAAAACCTATGGGATGCAGCAAAAGCGGTTCTAAGAGGGAAGTTTATAGCTATACAAGCCTACCTAAAGAAACAAGAAAAATCTCAAGTAAACAATCTAACCTTACACCTAAAGAAACTAGAGAAAGAAGAACAAACAAAACCCAAAGTTAGCAGAAGGAAAGAAATCATAAAGATCAGAGCAGAAATAAATGAAATAGAAACAAAGAAAACAATAGCAAAGATCAATAAAACTAAAAGTTGGTTCTTTGAGAAGATAAACAAAATTGATAAGCCATTAGCCAGACTCATCAAGAAAAAGAGGGAGAGGACTCAAATCAATCAAATCCGAAATGAAAAAGGAGAAGTTACAACAGACACTGCAGAAATACAAAGCATCCTAAGAGACTACTACAAGCAACTTTATGCCAATAAAGTGGACAACCTGGAAGAAATGGACAAATTCTTAGAAAGGTATAACCTTCCAAGACTGAATCAGGAAGAAACAGAAAATATGAACAGACCAATCACAAGTAATGAAATTGAAACTGTGATTAAAAATCTTCCAACAAACAAAAGTCCAGGACCAGATGGCTTCACAGGTGAATTCTATCAAACATTTAGAGAAGAGCTAACACCCATCCTTCTCAAACTCTTCCAAAAAATTGCAGAGGAAGGAACACTCCCAAACTCATTCTATGAGGCCACCATCACCCTGATACCAAAACCAGACAAAGACACTACAAAAAAAGAAAATTACAGACCAATATCACTGATGAATATAGATGCAAAAATCCTCAACAAAATACTAGCAAACAGAATCCAACAACACATTAAAAGGATCATACACCACGATCAAGTGGGATTTATCCCAGGGATGCAAGGATTCTTCAATATACGCAAATCAATCAATGTGATACACCATATTAACAAATTGAAGAATAAAAACCATATGATCATCTCAATAGATGCAGAAAAAGCTTTTGACAAAATTCAACACCCATTTCTGATAAAAACTCTCCAGAAAGTGGGCATAGAGGGAACCTACCTCAACATAATAAAGGCCATATATGACAAACCCACAGCAAACATCATTCTCAATGGTGAAAAACTGAAAGCATTTCCTCTAAGATCAGGAACGAGACAAGGATGTCCACTCTCACCACTATTATTCAACATAGTTCTGGAAGTCCTAGCCACGGCAATCAGAGAAGAAAAAGAAATAAAAGGAATACAAATTGGAAAAGAAGAAGTAAAACTGTCACTGTTTGCGGATGACATGATACTATACATAGAGAATCCTAAAACTGCCACCAGAAAACTGCTAGAGCTAATTAATGAATATGGTAAAGTTGCAGGATACAAAATTAATGCACAGAAATCTCTTGCATTCCTATACACTAATGATGACAAATCTGAAAGAGAAATTATGGAAACACTCCCATTTACCATTGCAACAAAAAGAATAAAATACCTAGGAATAAACCTACCTAGGGAGACAAAAGACCTGTATGCAGAAAACTATAAGACACTGATGAAAGAAATTAAAGATGATACCAACAGATGGAGAGATATACCATGTTCTTGGATTGGAAGAATCAACATTGTGAAAATGAGTATACTACCCAAAGCAATCTACAGATTCAATGCAATCCCTATCAAATTACCAATGGCATTTTTTACGGAGCTAGAACAAATCATCTTAAAATTTGTATGGAGACACAAAAGACCCCGAATAGCCAAAGCAGTCTTGAGGCAAAAAAATGGAGCTGGAGGAATCAGACTCCCTGACTTCAGACTATACTACAAAGCTACAGTAATCAAGACAATATGGTACTGCCACAAAAACAGAAACATAGATCAATGGAACAAGATAGAAAGCCCAGAGATTAACCCACGCACCTATGGTCAACTAATCTATGACAAAGGAGGCAAAGATATACAATGGAGAAAAGACAGTCTCTTCAATAAGCGGTGCTGGGAAAACTGGACAGCCACATGTAAAAGAATGAAATTAGAATACTCCCTAACACCATACACAAAAATAAACTCAAAATGGATTCGAGACCTAAATGTAAGACTGGACACTATAAAACTCTTAGAGGAAAACATAGGAAGAACACTCTTTGACATAAATCACAGCAAGATCTTTTTTGATCCGCCTCCTAGAGTAATGGAAACAAAAACAAAAATAAACAAGTGGGACCTAATGAAACTTCAAAGCTTTTGCACAGCAAAGGAAACCATAAACAAGACGAAAAGACAACCCTCAGAATGGGAGAAAATATTTGCAAATGCATCAACGGACAAAGGATTAATCTCCAAAATATATAAACAGCTCATTCAGCTCAATATCAAAGAAACAAACACCCCAATCCAAAAATGGGCAGAAGACCTAAATAGACATTTCTCCAAAGAAGACATACAGACGGCCACGAAGCACATGAAAAGATGCTCAACGTCACTAATTATTAGAGAAATGCAAATCAAAACTACAATGAGGTATCACCTCACTCCTGTTAGAATGGGCATCATCAGAAAATCTACAAACAACAAATGCTGGAGAGGGTGTGGAGAAAAGGGAACCCTCTTGCACTGTTGGTGGGAATGTAAATTGATACAGGCCCTATGGAGAACAATATGGAGGTTCCTTAAAAAGCTAAACATAGAATTACCATATGACCCAGCAATCCCACTACTGGGCATATACCCAGAGAAAACCGTAATTCAAAAGGACACATGCACCCGAATGTTCATTGCAGCACTATTTACAATAGCCAGGTCATGGAAGCAACCTAAATGCCCATCAACAGACGAATGGATAAAGAAGTTGTGGTACATATATACAATGGAATATTACTCAGCCATAAAAAGGAACAAAATTGAGTCATTTGTTGAGACGTGGATGGATCTAGAGACTGTCATACAGAGTGAAGTAAGTCAAAAAGAGAAAAACAAATATCATATATTAATGCATGTATGTGGAACCTAGAAAAGTGGTACAGATGAGCCAGTTTGCAGGGCAGAAGTTGAGACACAGATGTAGAGAATGGACATATGGACGCCAAGGGGGGAAAACTGCGGTGAGGTGGGGATGGTGGTGTGCTGAATTGGGCGATTGGGATTGACATGTATACACTGATGTGTATAAAATTGATGCCTAATAAGAACCTGCAGTATAAAAAAACAAACAATACAACTAATACTAAACTTTCATTGGGTTATTTGTATGGAAATATGTTAATATAAATGTTTCAGACATTACATGAAATTTCTAAAAATCTTATATTTGTATTTGTGTGGAAATATGTATGGAAATATGTTAATATAAATGTTCCAGACATTACATGAAATTTCTAAAAATCTTATATTTGTATTTGTATGGAAATATGTATGGAAATATGTTAATATAAATGTTCCAGACATTACATGAAACTTCTAAAAATCTTATATGTTCTGGTATAATGTTATAAGTCATAATCCTAGTTATTACTTTAAAATGTATATCTCAGAAATAACTAATTTTCTTGTCAACTGCATTATTATGAACTTTCATCAAATCTTTTACTGTGGTCATTTTTAAGTCTTTTGTCATTTACAGACAGTTCTGGGTGTACTCTGATGATTTTGCAAATATGTTCCTATAAAAGGGTTTCATCTTCAAGAAATTCATGGAAAAGACTCTGACAAGTACAGGTTTCTGGTCACTGACTGTACTGCTGAACTGAATGAATAAGCATTTTCAGAACTCTGATGAAAAACTGATGAACACATAAAAGTGCTAACAAAAGATCAAGATGAAAAAAAACAATTAATTACATGGGACTGAGTGAACTGATGAGGATGAGTATAATTTTTGTGACTTTCTGTCTGAATTTAAAAAAAAAAAAAAATCCCACAAGGACTCAGAGGCAAAGAATATACAAATCCATTTTCACTGCAAAGTAAAGGAGCTGTTACAGTGGAGGATTACTGGACTGAACGTCAATATTATGACATAGTATGAGTGTGTTTCATGTAGGGTAATTGCAATCATTGTTGCTTTTGTTGTGGTCATCCATGTACAATGCTTGGTGTCAGTCTATTTATCTCTTGTAAAAATAAAATATACTGTGTGTGTGTGAAAAAAAAAAAAAAAAAAGACGACTTGTAAGCCAACTGGAAGATCTGACCAACAAAATTGTGCAGTTTTTTCCCCCTTCCTTTAAATACAAGTATATGATTAAGAAGGGTTCCTTTCTCTGAATCTTCTCAGCCTCAAAATGTGACTTGGAGAGAAGAAGAAGAATATTGTGATGAGTAGTTAAAATGGTTGCTTTGAAATCCATTTGCTTTGAATGGTTGCTTTGAAATGGGAGGCAGCTAAATTTACGTTCTCTTCTTTGAGCTGTAGCTGGCTTTTTTGAAGTCAGTCCCATGCTTGTCTGGTTCAGGGGTCAGTCAGATATTTGGGTAAAATTTATACACAGAGTTTGGGGCTTCTCCTCCCTAACTCTGTACTTTCTGCCATTTTCACCTTCAGATTCCAGAAGCTATGACTGCCCTGAACTCTGTCTTCTAGTTCTCCACAAGAATGAGGCTGATTTCTATTGAAGCTTTAGCCTCCCTGTCAGATGTAACTCTGGAGTAGTCTCAGGCTAAAAGCAAAACAAATGAGAAACTCACCTTTTACCCTGTGGTTTTCTCTGTTTCTAAGTGTTAACTCCCCTCTAGTATCTGCTTTTTATATATTTATTTTTCCAGAAAATATATCCACCTTTTCTTTATTCAACTTAAATCACTGAACTACATCAAGCCAAAAAGCCCTACTATTTTACATGTTATATGCCAGAAAACATACCTCACTAGAATATCGTATAGTAGTAATTTGTTATATCTAGGCCTAGTTAGATAAAGAAACAGTATCGAGCAGAGCTTTTTTAACGAAAAAAGGGAGGAAGAAGCTGCAATTTCCTATTCCTACATTAATAATTTTCATTAGAGTCGGTGTTCTTTGTGGGAAGAGAAGAGAAAACTAAATATAAAACTAGAATTTATGCATTGGCCAAAATAAACAGACCTAGAGGAAAATGTTGTCTAATTAAAAGATCACTGAAAATTATTTGCAGGCTATGATATCTACAATTACTAATCATTCTTATGTATAGTGTTCTATAGAGATTTTTTTTTTTAACATAGAGATTTTCTGAGACTTGACCAGTTTCTCAAGTGTCCCTCCAGGATAAAAAATAGTAATAAAAATAAAATTAAACATTTAATCAGTTTTAAAATTTAAAAATCATTTAAAGTTAATAAGGAGCCATAGAGTATTATTTATTAAGACTGTGAGATAGCAACATTTTAGATTTAAGTATACAGAACATAATAATCCTTTGAGAAAACAAACAAAAATTTAATAGAAATGTACCATACATATGTTCAAATTAGGAAGTTTTAATTGACATGTGGTGTGGATTTTTTTCTTCATGCCTATTATTAGATTTAATATATTTTACAGTTCAAAAGATTAAATCTCTTTGTATTATTATGGTTTGACAGTAAACCTGGATTTTCAAGCACATGGGTGACAGTAATGCAACTGGAAAGTTTCAGAGATAATAATACAGACCCATGTAGAGGGTGTAATTGTCCCAGGGGGGTAAGAGACATAGGTGTACTTGCTTATTCATAGACTGGTGACAGTTTACTATGACGCTAATCCTTACTTGTTTGAATGAATTAAATATATTTAAAATGAATGGTCATGAAGGCTGAAACATTTGACGCTAACATCCTAGCAACATTTCTTAGTTTCCTGTTGGTACCGAAGTACAAAATGCTAGGAAATATCAGTGACGTTTATTGAAGCGATTTCCTTTTTCCGTACTTGTGGGTTGATACTTCCAATCAAGTGTTGCTGATTAGATTCTGAAAGCATGTAATTGATTTTCAAACTCTTTACATCCTGGTTGCTATGTTTAAACAGCCACATGAGAAACATTTCCTGAGTCTAGGTAGATTGCTTTTTGTTTTACATGAGCAATAGCTTAAAAGGTGAGTTGACATTTAAAGAAATAAATATTCAAGCACGAGGTACATTTGAAAGTCATTAAGATTAATAAAGGTTTACAATAACATATTATCCTTAAGTGTTGACACAAATACTATGCTGTACTTATCTGACACTAATCTGTCTAACATATGAAGAATGGAAGCAATGATTTGATTTTGACCCAAATAATGATGTAATCATAACCTTTGCAAGAATGAATTAAAGCATATTCTAACCTTTTCATTATTTCACATTTTCACTACCAGAAAATCATTACTCAAAAGGGAAAGGAATGATTTTGCAACGGGGTCTTGCTTAGGGTTATATTTCAATTCCTCATAATGAAACATAAAGGACAGGAAAAAGAAGGTGAGGACATTCTATCAAATCACTACTTGCAGTTTTTCATATGTAATACTCAGTATAGTTTAAGACTTAACCAAGAGAACAACACATTATGTCTCAGCAGCAAATCTGTCAATATGCTGATGGAGCAGAGGCATAATATATGTTATTTGAATATTGCAACAGGTAACTTTTATTTGTAAAATGCAAGGAAGATTTTACTTTAAGGGAAAAACTTCACAACCTAAGGATTTAATTAAAAAATATCAAGTGAACAAAAATTCTGAAAGCCTGTGAACATTAAACTAGATGAAAATTACAAACTTTTAATATGAAAAATTAAGTAGATCATCCCTTGATTTGTTGAGCATAATAAAGCTTATTGAAACTAATCAAATGACATTTTTTCTCATGAAGGTCTTTCTGATATATAGCATTGGAAACTTACTTCATTGTTCATGATCATTAATGCTGAATTTAATTTAATTCTATTTATTTTAATATTCAAACCTTTATTAGCTTCTGACACCGGTCAACCCCACTCCTGGGAGCAGTTCCCTCCTATACTTGTAAGATCATTTAATATCTACTTCGTAAGGAAGTCTGCATTTAGACTCAGGTTTGTTTGCTTGATTAATTTGGTGAACTTAAAGACATTGCTTAGTCAAAATTCAAACAACACATGGATTCTAAATTGCTCCAAGGTAAATTCTCAATTCTATACAATTTGCTGATTTTTAAAGGGGGGAAAAAAAAGATTTTCTAACTTTTCTCCAATTGTTTCCAAGGACAATTGACAATTTAATGCTATCATTTACATGTAGGCCAAAACATGATTTGTTCCTGTCTCCTTTTCACTTAATTCAACTTAAAAAAAAAAATGTATTGATGGCCCACAATGAGCCAGGTTTTATTTCACTTTCCAAAGATACTTTAGTGAATCAAACAAAGATGCCTGCCTTTGTGGAGCTTATATTCTAGAAGCGATGGGGCAGCAGATAATGATAAACATGGACACATAAATGATATTTTACATTAAAAGGCAATGAGCCTTATGGAATGAAAGAACAAGGAAAGGGTTTTCAATTGTAGGCGGGGCCTGGGGGTGGATTATACTTTTACTTAGGCTGGTATGGGTAGACCTCCTTTTGGTGATAGTTGAGCCAAAAATTTGAAGAAGTGAGGGACTTCACCCATGAAGATATCTGGGGAAAATTGACCCATTCAGAGTCAGAGCAAAATCCTAAATGCGGAACTTGTCTGGTATGTTTGGAGAAAGCTATGAAGCTAGTGTCACCGGAGAAGCAGAAGGTGAACCGGAGCTCCCGCTGCATCTCAGTGATGTGAGATGTCTGAGAACTAAGGGAGGGGTAATCATGTGGGGCTTTTAAGTCATTTTGAAGAGTTTGGTTTATATTCAGAGTGAAATGGGAGCTAATTTAGAAAGACTGAACTTCTGTTTGTTAATGACAATTCTGGCTACCATATAGAGAAGTTGTGGGAGAGGAACTGGGGTCAAATCAGGTCACCTAACGATCAAGCGCTTCCTGTAATTCAGACAGGGAGTGACAGAAAATACAGCCAATCCAAATAAGTACATCTATTTCAGGAAACACCCTGAAGCATCTTTGAATAGGACACTATCTAGTTTACACACCAGTCACATCCGATATTCAAAGGATTTTATAAGGTTATCACTTTAAGTTAAGTTTGGGAACACACATTCACTCCTCTTCTGTGGAGAATGGCTTTTGGCAAGATATTTTTAGTGCCATAACTACATTTCAGTGTGAATTATTTGGTGTGCAGATTATATAAAATGCTTTGACGTATACTATATCAGTACACAGTAAAATCAAAGAGGAGAACTAAGCAGGGCTTAATTCATAGGCCTAGTGTTGCAAACTTCTTTCCCTTTGTCCCTCTGAAATCTGCTTCTCAGAGTGAGACACAATAGGTTGAGCAACAAGCAAGGATTAGGTATGGTTCACATATGATTCCAGAGTTGGTTTATAATCTTGAATGAGAACTGAAAAGTCAAAACCCCTTTACTACAATTCCTTTTCATGTGACTCTTGGGCATGCCATGTTTAAGAGGTACTGTGTCCCACATCCCTTTAGAAATACTAAGTATTTATCTAACTGCCATTCTCCTAGCTCTTTCTAGTCATGGTTCCAAACTGAGCCATGATTTTGAACCATCATTCAACATTTTAACGAGTATGTATTTATGTATCTAGTAAGTTTGGCCAGCCTGGCATTTTCATATGGATTCCCACATATACAGTTTAGGAAGATTACACACATTAAAATGGTTCTTTCTTCCAAAAGTCCCTGTTATATTTACTATAGAGAAAAAAAATTGGATGATCATTTTAACCCTTGCTAATGTTTTTTACAAGATTACAAAAAGTTTTATCTAATAAATAACATAAAATATGTTTTATAAAATATAGATAAATTTTACAAAATATATACAGAGGTTGTATTAATAATTAGTAATTAGTAAATAATTAATAACCAATACAAAACCAATCAGGGGGTTGCTGCTCAGATACACAATTATGAGGATAAAAACAGAACAAAAACAAACATCACTGGAATACAGACCCCCCTCAGCTCCACCACTAACTAATAATAGGGATTGTCCTTAAGGACCTCCTGCCTCCCTCTTGCTGTCAGAATCCATTGTTAGCGACACCCTTTCTCTTTCATCCCTCCACATGTGTACAAAACTCCCAGTACAACTGTATTTAGCTGTGTTCTTTCTCATATCAGGTAAAAAGTAATATGCAAATAAACATGTAATCAAAGAGGTGAGTTATTTGTCAAATCTTGTGAGTTGCAAGGTCTTCTTAGTATGACAGCTAAGGAGAAATTCAATGTTTATATTAGGAAAAAAAACGAATTTAATTATGAAATGTAATCAGCACTCATATGCTGTGTGCCTGCTCCTTGAAAAAAGTTTTGCTAAGTCATGCCTTCAATTTCAAGACCTTACAGTTCATTGGAATGAGGAACTATGAATAGATATGTGCACATCACTACCTCCAGTATAAGACACTGGGAGAGAAGAGCTGGAAGGTAGCACTATAATGCCCTAGATTGCACTAGACATTAAATCTTTACCCATAGGATACCCATTTCATTTTACTAAATGGCTCTCTATAAACCTAGTGAAATGAATGATTTGCCAGATATTGTAAAGAGGGTAGAACTACAGGATTTTATAGTGTAGGTTCAAACTCTTTGCCTGACTCTCATAGTTTATAAGCTAGTCTCTTGCAGCCTTCACACAATGATGTTAAAAGCAAAGCAGCTACAAATTCCCTACCGTCGTCCTGGGCCCCCGTATCTCCAACCAGGAGTCGCTGAGAGGACAGAGCAAAGCGTCACCCTGCTGAATAGCAATTACTGCTTCTGTAATACCTATAATAACTGGCCCTAGTTTATAAAATTGAAACAAATTGCTTACAAGTGATTATTTTCAAGCAACATAAATAGTTTAAAGCTACTGCATCTGAAAAGTTAATTACCCTGAGTGCAACTCAGCATAATTTGCCTTTATAAAATATTTTATATTAAAAACCAGGCTGTTCACTAATGTCAGACAAAGGATTGTTCCCTTTGTGACAAGTTCACTTTTAATTTGCTTTTATTAATTATTTACTGATCCTATTAATAAAGAAAAACTGGAAATATATTACATAGCCTTTTATTTTTGGAAATTGAGATGTATTTAGAACTAAAGAGGAAATGAAGGAAGTAAATGTTCTTGTAATTCTTCACTCTCTGGCCGCTTCTATTCCAGAGACAGGAACAGCCCCCAAGACCACACTGTGAATTCGTCTGAGAATATCAACTGGGCTCAGAAACTTCCTCTCCCCCGCCCTCCAGCAAAACACATTTTATAACCAATCTTAACGAGCTGCAGTCTAGTGACTGTCAGTGGCCAGACCAACAAAGCTGACAAATTAATTTACCTTAAAGCATAGTTAAGTGGTAATAGCAGTGCTGTTTTCTCAGAGAATGTTTGCATTTCAGTAGGGACTCCAGGTTACCCCAAAGGAATTGACAATTAATAGTGAAGCTATACAAATGGCACTGATCAGAAATACCTATACAAATGGGACAGTATTAAGGTATATATATTTTTTCTACATATATTTGCTCCTACAATTTCAATTAGGTAATGATTTTCTGTTTTCTTTCTCAATGGACATTTGTTGTAGGAAAGCAGAAAAAAGCAGCTTAAAGCCAAAGACTTTTCCAGTATTTTATAAAATCTGAAATTGAATAAAGAGGTAGGTGTTCCACATTAGAAATAAAGAGGATGATAACTTTGGGAAAGACAAGCCAACGACGGGCTGGTTTTCCCCAAGGATGAAAGCAGGTTGGAAGAACCTGAGGATTGTGAGAGTCGTGAGCCGACCTCCACCTGTTTGTGGGGAGGAGGCTGGGGGTGAGCTCGGGCTTATGGAAAAGGATGGAACTGAGCAACGTGGACGCTGGATCCCCACCCAGGAGCATCTGTATTGACCTAGTTCCTGAGCACGGCCCAGAAGCAACAGAGCTAATGGGAATGTGTCCTATAATACCTTGGGGCCATGTAAACATGTAAAGCACTGCGTTGTGCTGGAGTGGAAGTGTGCGCCCCAGTAATTGAGTTTAAATTGTACTTCTCCCATTCCTAGTAACTCTATTTTTGCATCCACACCCCAATCTCTCAGCTTCTGTCTTTCTAGGTGTCTCCTTGAGCACTATACATCACAGCAGATGCAAAGCAGGGTGTGATACGTCTTTCTGGAGCATCAAGTTTTTTTTGTTTTAAAGTATTTATTTATTTCTTTATTTATGGCTGTGTTGGGTCTTAGTTTCTGTGCTAGGGCTTTCTCTAGTTGTGGCAAGCGGGGGCCACTCTTCATCGCGGTGCGCGGGCCTCTCACTGTCGCGGCCTCTCTTGTTGCGGAGCACAGGCTCCAGATGCACAGGCTCAGTAATTGTGGCTCACGGGCCCAGCTGCTCCGCGGCACATGGGATCTTCCCAGACCAGGGCTCGAACCCGTGTCCCCTGCATTGGCGGGCAGATTCTCAACCACTGCGCCACCAGGGAAGCCCGAGCATCAAGTTTATTAACTAGAATTGGAAGAACCAAGGAGTCCTTGGAACAAGAACTATCCCCCTCCCCCACCAACACGGAAGACAGAAGAGTGGGGGAGGGGAGACGTGACCCAGGAATGACAGTCCAGTCTCTGAAGTTTCACCCAGGTGGGGGTTGAGGGGCAGACCTGCAGCCACGGTGGCCTCACTTTCGGTCGCCCGGGCTGCTCCGGACCATCCTCTGAGCTGGCCAGGGTCTTGGATACGATGCTTCTGAAGGCCGCGCAGAGAACACCCTCATCTTCCCCTGCACCGGGCCCCAGGGAGCGCGGCGGCCTGACCTTCCTGCCTCGGTCATGCATGGGGTTCACATGGGCTCACTTTATTATGACGCCTCATGCTGGGCAGCTTGCAACAAAGATGTTTCAAAACAAAGTTCCAGATTCTCCTAGCCACCCCTTGCTTTTTCTGGCTGTGGCCAGAGGGAGTGGATGAGGACACACTCTCAGGCTGCCCAGTGTGGGAGGACCCTCCAGTGTTGGACACACCCGGGGGGCAGCTGGTTCCCTCTGGGGCTCCAATCCTGCTGCTGGTGGAGGGGGATGTCCCAGTGCCACACTGGGGGGCTGGGCTGGGGGTGGCAGTCCTCGACTGCAGGCTGGGTGGGGGACAGGCAGACTCACCGGTCTTCTGCCCCGCCTGCTGGTCTTCCTGCAGCTGCACGTTTTCTCCCTGGTAGAGCCACCTGCTTTTCAGGGGGGACACCACAGGGCTTGGAGAAGGCTCGAGTTCACTGCCGCTGAGGTCCCCGCGACAGAAGGGCCTCACAGTTACGATGGAGGCCCCTACCTGGGGTTTCTCGGCGCTCACACTGCCTGTTCCAGCATCCTGGATCTGGTCGCAAGTCAAGCCCGGAGTCGTCACCGTTGTCACCTTCAGGTCCTCTTCACAGGGTGGCTGGAGTGGCTCCTTCTGGCCCATGTTTAACCAAGCATGCCTCATGAGGTCAGGTAAGGTGCCTCTGTCACTGGGGTTGAGGGCAATCATTTTTTGTAATAGATCCCTTATCTCCAAAGACAGATAAGGTGGGATGTGGTATTTCCCTTGTAGGACTTGCTTCCGCAGCTCCTGGAAGTCTTTTCCCACAAAGGGCCGGGACCCAGTTACCATGGCGTAGAGCACTACTCCCAGGCTCCACACGTCCACCGCAGGGCCGCTGTAGCTCTGCCCCAGGAAGATTTCCGGGGCACAGTAAAGGGGTGTGCCGCAGATTGTGTCCATTTGTCCAGAGTCATCACACTTGTTGCTGAGGCCAAAGTCTGCAAGTTTGATATTCATGTTCGAATCAAAGAGGAGGTTCAGTGGCTTCAGGTCCCGATGCACGATGCCCCTCTGGTGGCAGTGCTGCAGGGCGGAGAGCAGCTGCCGGAACGGGCCTCGGGCCTCCGCCTCTGTCATACGGCCATGGATCTTCAAATAGTGGTACATGTCCCCCCCACTGAGGTACTCCATCACCAGAATAAATGCCTCCTCTGTGTTAATCGCCCCCAGCAGTTTTACAATATTGGGGTGATTCAGGAGCTTCATACCGCACACTTCCCGGAAAAGTGCCTGGACACTTGCGACGCTCTGACGCCTTTTCTTAACCACCTTGAGAGCCACCTGTGTCCCGGTCAGAATGTGCCGCGCCAACTTCACTTTACCGAAGGTGCCTTCACCAATGGTGCGGAGGATCTCAAAGCCATCAATATGAGCCTCCTTGTCAGCAGAGTTGGCTGTGAGGCCCTGCATCGTGGTGACCTGCTAACTACACTGACTGACAGCACTACCTAGCAACGCTAACTACGCTAACTAACAATGCTAACTGTACTAACAGTGCTAAGTGTGCTGTCTCTACTAACAACGCTAACTACGCTAACTGTACCAACGGCGCTAACTAGCACTAACTACACTAACTATGCTAATCAAGTATTAACTACACCAGCTATGCTAACTATACCAACAGTACTGACTATGCTAACTGTACTAATCTAGCAATACTAACTAAAATTAAGATACAAATGAGAAAAAGAACAAAGGAAGAAAAGAAAGCAGAAGAAATGGAAAAGAAACACCAAAAAATGGAGAAGAAAAAATTTAAAACTAAAAGAAATGATAAAGAGAGAAAAATGAGAAGAAGGCAAAGAAGAAAGAAAAATGAGAAAAATAAAAAAGAGTAGAGAAAAGAGAAAAACAAATCAACAAAATGGCAGCAACAAGGAAAAAACAAGCTAACTGTAGGTCCAAGGCCGTCAGGTCACCAAAAGCAGCTTCCTGGGCTCTAAGGACCAAAAACCTGGGCCCAGCTGCCCCTTTTACAGGGCTCTGTGAAGTACATCACAGTGGTGCACTCTGAGGTCAGAGCAAGAAATGGACGCATCACAGCTGGGGGTAAACCACAGGGGTTTTCTCACTTCTTGAGTTCAAGGCCCCTTTACACTTAGGAAAAAGGATCCCAAAGAAATTTTTCTTTACGTGTGTTATTAGACATTGGTATTCACTTTGTTATAAATTAAAATCTGTAGGATACTTCAGTGGCCTTTTTATTTCTCGTTTGAAAATCTGTAATAATTTTAAAGACCTCATAATCTCTACACTTGAAATATTCAATTCCTTTTCCTTAAATTCTGGTCTCAAAATAATGTTGCAACTTAACTGACTTCACGATACTATACAAAATGTTCTGCTGCATAAGACACGATAAGGTACATTATGAAAGTTCTATGAAGCTGAGAGAAGATTTGCCAGGAAGGTCATGAGCAGATTTCTCATCAGGAGCCTCGGAGGCCAGATGGCATGGCTCAATGTACTTCAAGTGTTGAAGGAAAGAAACCGTCAACCAAGAATCCTATATCTAGCAAAACTTTCCTTCGAAAATGAGGGAGAAATCAAGACATTCCCAGTTAATCAAGAGTTGAGAGAGTTCTTAACCACCAGACCCGCCTGCCACAGGGAGTTCTTCAGGTTGGAGTCAAGGACCCTGCACAGTAGCTCAAAGCCTTATGAAGAAATAAAGACCTCTGGCAAAAGTAGATAGACGGGCGATGAGAAAAGCTAATACTGTTGTAACTTTGGTTTGTAGCTCCACTTTTTGTTTTCTATTTGATTTAAGAGACTAATATATAATAAAACACACCACACACATAGAAATCAAAAAAAAATCTATACCTAAAGCTATCACTAGAATTAAAAAATTTCACACATCTTATTAATATATACACTTGATGAAAAAAGCGTTGAAAATTAGCATCAATATTGATATAACTATTTAGGAATTTAGATGACATGTTCCCCTATGTAATTAAATTAATATTTGGGAGAAAATTAGGAGATAAAAATTCTTTGAAATCTTAACATTTCATTATAAAAATAACCTTAATAATTACATAAATGAAGTAGAACTTTGGTGTGTAGATTTCTATCTACATATACATGGAAAATTATGAAATATATACAAACATGTACACACAGAATGGCCTTTACATATTCTATGAAAAATTCGTTCCCACCAACTAATGTATCACGGAAAAAAATTTCCAGAGGAGATATAGATAGATAGATAGATAGATAGATAGACAGACGGACAGATATGGATATATGTATCTATGTTTGCCTCTATAGACCCTTACTAGTAGTTGGCATTATGGATGGTTCCACTAATTGACTCTTCTCAAATTTCTCCATGTAAGTTTGAGATAAACATGTAGGACAGCTTTCTTACCATGTGGGTAGTAAATGGGAGCAACAAGGGCTATTGAAGGAGAACACAGCACATTGCTGCGTTAGTCTACTGAATATACTAAAGGGAGAAATTGAACCATCCCCATGTCAATCCTTGGGGATTAAGCAGAAGAACAAGGTGTTTACGTTACTCAAGTTTCAAACAAGCGAACAGACACCTCAGCACTTCCAGGTAACTACATTTCCACAAAAACTCCTATGAACATGCCAATAAGTCCAGAGCATCAAGAACTATGGCTAAAGAGGCCTTATGAGGCACTCAAAGACCTCACTTAGCCTAGAGTAAGTGGTTATACAGACTAATCCTTCTGTAACCCAAGTGAGGGGTGGAGAAGAAGCACTTCCTCATAGCATAGGGCAGTGGTGATGGACAGAGAATATGCAAGGAATGAACTCTTAATACTGGCATCTTGTAGGCACACAGAGTATATAGATCATAGGAACAATGAGAAAAGAAACCTTTAGTTCCTTTAATTGGCTGAATTCATTAGAGGCTAGTATGGTTTCGACAAAAAAAAAAAAAAAAAAAAAAAAGAGGCTCTTTCTAGCACAAGAGTTGGAAGATTGGTGGCCTATTTCAGTAGTTCTTATATAATCCAAACTCAGGTGAACAAGTGTTAGAGACAATATACTTTATTATGATCAATCTTTGTAGGAGAGGCATAAACCCAGTCTGATTATATTTGAAAAAAAACTACTGTGATAATACTTCCCTTCCACGTGTTGGAGTATAATCTGCCATAATATATTTGGAGAAAATCTGGAATTTATCACATTCACAGTGAAAAAAAGAACAATCTGCCAGGGATTGGGGAGGGGAGGAGGGAAGGATGAACAGCTAGAGCAGACAGGATTTTTAGGGCAGTAAAACTATTCCACATGATGTGGTGGTAATGGTGGGTACATAACATCATGCCTTTGACAAAACCCACAGAACTGTAGATCACAAAGAATGTGAGCCCTTAAAATAACTGACTTTATTTTATAACAATGTATCAATGTAGGTTCAATTTTAACATGCTTACCACACCAAGGCAAGATGTTAATAATGAGGGCAAGGGAAGGAGTGGGAGGGGGAGTATATGGGAACTCTGAACATTCTGCTCAATTTTTCTGCAAGCTCAAAACTATTCTAAAAATAAATTCCAATAATTCAAAAAATGTAAAGGGAATAAGAAAGGTATATGAAGTTAATACTAAACTAAAAACTTTGGAGTAGGCATATTAATTTCAACAAAGCTGATTTAAGAATCAGCTTGGGACACCTGGAAACAAAGGGCAGGGTTAGCCCCTACAGCCAGTGCTGCTTTACAAGATTTGGAATAAACACATAACTGAGTCTTTTGCTCCATGTGGGAGTGAAGAAAAGTGTAGGAGGGGCCTTGCCTCCAGCCTTACAGTCAGCTCCCTGAGGGGTTGTTCTCTATCTTGTTTCATAGTGAGACTGTTTATTGGTGACATTCTTTCTGGGTCAAAACCATTCCAGTGGGGGTAAGCTGAGACGAAGTGAGAGAGTGTCATGGACATACATACACTACCAAATGTAAAACAGATAGCTGGTGGGAAGCAGCCGCATAGCACAGGGAGATCAGCTCGGTGCTTTGTGACCACCTAGAGGGGTGGGATAGGGAGGGTGGGAGGGAGATGCAAGAGGGAGGAGATACGGGGATATATGTATACATATAGCTGATTCACTTTGTTATACAGCAGAAACTAACACAACATTGTAGAGCAATTATACTCCAATAAAGATGTTAAAAAAAATTTTTTTTAATTAAAAATACCAAGGAAAAGGTGGGACATTACATATTAATAAAAGTATCAATTCTCCAAAAAGACATAAAACTCCTAAAGTTGTGGAATCTGACATCAAGCTTTCAATATATGTGAAGCAAAAACTGATAGATCAAGTAGGTACAGAATCAGTAAGGATAGACTTGACCAGGACAGTAATAGCAATCAAACTAATATAATTGGCATTTATAGACTACTCCACTCAACAACAATAAAAGATACATTTTTCTCAAGCTCATGTGGATCACAGAGAAAAGTCTCAAGAGGAATTTTAAAAAGCAATTATATAGAATTAAAAATTTTAAAAAAATTGTAGATACAGAGAAAGCAGTGCTGAGAGGAAAATTAAGTGCATATATTCAGAAAGAAGAAAGATCTATAATCAGTAATCTGAGCTCCACCTCAGGAAACTAGAGAATGAAGAACAATTTAATATTAGTGTAAACAGAAAGTAAAAAGAAATAATACATATGTGAGCATAAGTTATTGAAACTGAAAACTTTAGTAGAGAAAATCAATGAAACCAAAAACTTCTTTGAAAAGACCAGCAAAACTGATAAACCTCTAGCCAGGTTAACAGAAAAAGAAAAGAAAAGAAAAAATAATTACCAGTATCAGAAATTAAAGAGACGTCATCCTGACCTGTTTCATGAATGTTAAAAAGGCAGTAAAGAACAACAAGCAGAACTCTATAATTTAGATGAAACAGAATGATTTCTTCACAGACACAAATGCTTAAAACTTACACAAGGAGAGACAGGTAATCTGATCAGGCCCATATCTATTAAAAAAAAAATTGTATCAATAATCAAAAACCTTCCAAAAAAGAAACCTTCAGTTCAGATAGTCACCGGTGAATTTTACCAAATCAAAAGAAAGGGTGCCAATTACCACAATCTCTTCCAGAAAACAGAAGCTGAGGAAACTCATTCTATGAGGTCAGCATTACCATAATACCAAAACCAGACACAAGCATTACGTGACATAAAAATATTTATATATCATGTTAAGAAGTTGAAAACTTTCTCACTAAAATCCAGAAAAAAGGAAAGATATTCTCTTTTACTCTTCCTACTCTCCGTTTTACTGAGATTTTTAGCTAGTACTTTAAAACAAGAAAAAAAAAAAAAAAAGAGAAAGTATTTGGCTTGGAAAGGATTACATAAAGCTGTCTATACTTGCAGATGACATGACTGTCTCTGCAGAAAAATATAATTTTGGAAAATTATGGAAATAATAAAGGACCATAACAAGGTCACAGGATTCATGGTTTAGTATATATTTTTGTGTATATGCTATACATACATATATATGTATTTTGTATATATACCGTACATATAAATATAAACACACATACATTTAATACGTCAATGAAATTTGAAATTAAAACATACCATGTTGGGCTTCCCTGGTGGTGCAGTGGTTGAGAATCTGCCTGCCAATGCAGGGGACACGGGTTCGAGCCCTGGTCTGGGAAGATCCCGCGTGCCGCGGAGCAACTGGGCCCGTGAGCCACAACTACTGAGCCTGCGCGTCTGGAGCCTGTGCCCTGCAACAAGAGAGGCCGCGACAGTGAGAGGCCCGCGCACCGCGATGAAGAGTGGCCCCCGCTTGCCGCAACTAGAGAAAGCCCTCGCACAGAAACAAAAACCCACCACAGCCAAAAATAAATAAAATAAATTTCTAGTTAATATTAAAAACAAAAAAAAAACATACCATGTATATTGTACCATAAAAATGAAGTACTTAAATATAAATCTAACAAAATATGTATAGGAACTATATGTGCAAAACTATAAAATGCTGATAAAAGAAACCAAAGATTAAATAAATCAAGAGTTATTCTGTGTATACTGACTGGAAAAATCAATATTATTAAGATGTTTATTCTTCTTAACTGTATCTATATATTCCATGCAATTCCAATCAAAATTCCAGTGAGCTCTTTTCTTGATATTGACACACTAATATCAAGTTAATGTGGAAAGGAGAAAGACCTAAAACAGCCAAAACAATAATAGAAGATTAACAGCATAGCTGTAGTGCTAACAATTCCTGATTTCAAGAATTACTATAAAGCTACAGTAATCAAGAGAGCATGATATTGGCTCAAGAGTAGACACATAGATCAATTAAACCATAGAAACAGCCCAGAAGGAGAGGCACAGAAATGCAGTCAACTGGTATTTCACAAGGGACAAAGACAATCAAGAGAGAAATAGATGAATGGATAAACAAAGTGTGGTACATTCAAACAGTGCAATATTCTTCAATGAAGAAAAATAAATGAACTAAAATGCCATGAAAGGATATGGATGAATATTAAATGTATAGGGTAAAATGAAAGAAGCCAGTAGCAAAAGTCTACATACTGAATTATTCCACTTATATGACATCTGGAAATGACAGAACCTATAGGCATGGTAAATCAGTAATGGCCAGTAGATTAAAGAAGGGCTAGAAATGATGATGAAACACAGGGAATATGTTCAGAGTTTCAAAACAATGCTGTATACTTTCATTGCAGATACATGACACTAAGCATTTGTAAAATTCCATAGAGCTTTACAGCTCAAATAGTAAATATTAATATAAACAAATTTTAAAAAATCATTTAAGAGGTCAGGGGAATCCAGGATGGGTGCAGAATGTAACTCGGGGCTGGGTATATGGGAACTGTCTGTATTACCCTTTCAATTTTTCTATAAATCTAAAATGTTTTCTAAAAACAAAAACTTATTTTTAAAAAATTCTGCAAGACACAAATAGAATACATTCAAAGAAAGTCACATCATAGTCAAACATCATAAATGAAAATAATATTTAACCAGAAAATAAAAAGATACATTATATTCTGGCACAACAATAAGAAGAATGAGAGCTAACATCATCAGAAACAAGTGAAGCCAGAGATAATAAAATCATATATTTAATGAAATTATAGGAAAAATGTGTAACCCCCAAACTTTATCTCTACTAATAATTTTGTCCCAAAATTAAGGTTAAATAATGAAATTTTCAAATAAACAAGAACAGGCAGAATTTGTTGCTAGCTGAACCAGACTGCAAGGAATACTGTTGATAGCTCTTCAGATAAGACAAAGAAAACCAAACCAAACCAAAACAAACAAACAAAAATGAGCACAAATTTACTGATGTACGTATCTGCAGGAAGAAACGAAGAGCACCGGAAAGGGAAATTGTGAATTTAACCATAAAATAATATTTATAAAATATATTAAATAGTTACTAACTCTTTAAAGAAAAAACTACACTGTGCATACATAACACATAATAGAAGGAGAATGAGTGACAACTAAAGTACAAAGGACAAAACAACAATACATGGTATTTTACTTACAATAATGGCTAACTGGCATAATTTAAGTCACTTTGAAAAGGTAAAGATTAAAAAGCTGAATTTAGAAAATAACCAGTAATAACACAAAGCAACATACATTTAAAACACTGACAGAATTAACAGGAGTTACAGAAAAATATACAATGAACCACAGCTATTTCAAACAGGATTTTCGCATAATTAAAAACAAAACAATCAGTAATGCTATAAAAGCTTTATTTTTTATTGAAGTAAAATTGATGTATACCATTATAAAAGTTTCCGGTGTGCAACACTGTAATTCAATACACAACGGGATCATCATCAAAAGTGTAGTTATCATCCATCACCACAGAGTCGATCCCTTTTACCCATTTTGCCCACCTCTCAACCCCTTCTCCTCTGCTGTATCTCTTCTAGATATAAAAGTTTTAAACTATATTATTATCTAACTTACCTAACAGAAATTTATAGAATACTACATCTGGCAGCTAAAATACATAGTCTTTGGGGCTATAAAACAAGTCTCAATAAGTCACAAAGGATCATATGTTCTGTGAACATACATAAATGAATAAATGCTTTCGCGAAGAATAATGAGATAATCTTATGTGTTTGAGAATTAGCAGTACGTGTCTAAATGAACACTTGTTTAAAAAAATGCAATGGGAATTTAAAATATATTATTGACAGTATGGAAATAGAAATGTACCTTATCAAAACTTATATGATTGAGGCAAAACAGTCTTTGGCTATACTTTATCATTTAAATATGAAAGTTTAAAAAATCAATCAGCTAAGCCTCCATCTCAAGATTCTAAAAAGGAAAAGGGGAAATTTAAAACCCAGAGGAAGAAGAAGGATAAAAAGTAGAATGATGAGAACAAAGATCAAAGATATAAAATAGAGAAAAATAACAAAGCCATAAGCGTTAATCTTTGAAAGTTTAATAAAATTGATAAACTCTGTAGTAGTAGAATAATACCCCCTCCCAAGTTGTATAAGTGTTATTTCCCAGAACCTGGGAATATGTTCCCTTACGTGGCAAAGAGACATTGCAGATGCAGTTAAGTCAGGATCTCCATAGCGTTTCCTGAATTACCCTGGTGAGCCAGTGTAATCACAAAGGTCCTTATTTTGAAAAAGAGTAGACGAGGGAAGCAGAAGTGTCGGAGTCAGAAAAGGAGATGTGACAGTGGAAGCAAAGTGAGAATGATTTCATTTCAGGCTGTAAGTATGGAAGGGGGCCAGTAGCTGAGGATTGGGGAGAGCCTCTAGAAGCTGAGAAAGGCAAGAAACTGGATTCCCAGAATGTGCAGAAGGAATGGGGTCCTGTAAACATTTTAACTGTAGCTTAGTTAGACCTATTTTGAACTGTGATCTCCAGAACTGTAAAATAATCAATTTGTGGTGTTTTAAGTCACTAAGATTGTGTTAATTTGGTACAGCAGCAACAGGAAACTAAGAGAAACCCTTAGCAAGACTGATAAAAAAATGTAAAGTACACACAAATTAACGTTAACTGAAAGCAGTATAGTGGTGCCAATACACATATTTTCAAATTAAAGGAGAATAAGAGAATAGTGTATTTCCTTCTTGATTTTCAATACTGTATTTAGCAGAAACCAACTTTATTTATTAGCATAAGGACATAGGGGCGACAATGAAAAACAACAATCATAAGGAGAAAAAAGAAAAGAAAACAAAATGTACTATTTAATTAATTGTAAATGGATTAAAAAAATCATCCATTTTTAATTTGCTGTTTGTTAACTTTTTTTTTTTTAACATCTTTATTGGAGTATAATTCCTTTACAGTGTTGTGTTAGTTTCTGCTGTATATCAAAGTGAATCAGCTATACATATACATATAGCCCCAGATGCCCTCCCTCTTGCCTCTCCCTTCCCCCGTCCCTATCCCACCCCTCTAGGTGGTCACAAAGCACGGAGCTGATCTCCCTGTGCTTGAGTATCTTTTTAAAACAGCAAGATGTCCGGATCCTAATATCAATAAAACAAATTAGGACCATAAATGACTCCATTAAAATAAATCTGTTGCCCATAAATTTTCTAGCAATTAATATAAATCAACTTTATTATAAATTGTATAGTACACTCCTGCCAAACTGAGAACTATATATTTTATTTCCATCTGTATTTTGAAGTGTGAATACTAGAAAATTAGCTTTAATAAAAGCTCAATTAATCTAAGTAATAATGCCTAAATATCTCTTGGTGTGAAGGGTCTTGAAACACATGACTTTCCATCCCAATGCCAGTTTTGTCTAATCATCTTATGGGCAAAATTTATGTCATATTTTTACTTTGAAAAATCTATTTGGAACAAAGAAAACTATAGTTAGGCAACAATTCCTGTATTGTTGAAAATTAGCAACTGTTATCACAACAACAACAATAAAATGTACTTTGACTCCAATGTAATTATGTACTTAATTTTTCTCTTTTTTAGTTTTCAAGAACCATTTTTTATTAAACCCATATAAGAAAATTTACTTATCGGTGTTATTTCTATTTAATTTACAAGAAGACTGAAGCAACAGTTATGTCAGTATTATATATTGCTTAAATTTTTTCACTGATTTTATGTTAGAGTTATTTGGAAAGTTTATAGTCCTTAAATTTCGATTAATGTCCTCACATTTTGTTGCATGTGTGCTCAGTTCTCCCAAAAATTATTTGAACTTGACCACTCTGAATATAAAGCTGGCATTCAAGTCGATCAAAAAATTACTTATGTCTTTGGTGAAATGTCTATTTACGTCTTCCGCCCATTTTTTAATTGGATTGTTTGTTTTTTTTGATATTGAGCTGCACGAGCTGTTTGTATATTTAGGAGATTGATCCTTTATCAATTGTTTCATTGGCAAATATTTTCTCCCATTCTGAGGGTTGTCTTTTCATCTTATTTATGGTTTCCTTTGCTGTGCAAAAGCTTTTAAGTTTAATTAGGTCCCAGAAGACATACAGATGGCCAAGAGGCACACGAAAAGATGCTCAACATCACTAATTATTAGAGAAATGCAAGTCAAAACTACAGTGAGGTGATACCTCACACCGGTCAGAATGGCCATTATCAAAAAATCTAGAAACAATAAATGCTGGAAAGGGTGTGGTGAAAAGGGAACCCTCCTGCACTGTTGGTGGGAATGTAAGTTGATACAACTATGGAGAACAGTGTGGAGGTTCCTTAAAAAACTAAAAATAGAACTACCATATGACCCAGCAATCCCACTACTGGGCATATACCCTGAGAAAAGCATAATTCAAAAAAGAGACATGTACCACAGTGTTCACTGCAGCACTATTTACAATAACCAGGACATAGAACTAACCTAGATGGATAAAGAAGATGTGGCACCTATAGACAATGGAGTATTACTCAGTCATAAAAAGAAACGAAACTGAGTTATTTGTAGTGAGGTGGATGGACCTAGAGTCTGTCATACAGAGTGAAGTAAGTCAGAAAAAGAAAAACAAATACGTATGCTAACGCATATATGGAATAGATTCCATATATGCAATCTAAAAAAAAAAAAAAATGGTACTGATGAACCTAGTGGCAGGGCAGGAATAAAGATGTAGACATAGAGAATGGACTTGAGGATATTGGGGTGGAAGGGAAA
This sequence comes from Balaenoptera physalus, assembly GCF_965194825.1. Lineage (NCBI taxonomy): Eukaryota > Metazoa > Chordata > Mammalia > Artiodactyla > Balaenopteridae > Balaenoptera > Balaenoptera physalus. Next base: position 89,325 of record NW_028124939.1, on the reverse strand, counting down.
GCTGGGGCGAACTGAGAGTATGACATACATACACTACCAAATGTAAAACAGTTTGCTAGTGGGAAGAAGCAGCACAGCACAGGGAGATCAGCTCGGTGCTTTGCGATGACCTAGAGGGGTGGGATAGGGAGGATGGGAGGGAGGCTCAAGAGGGATATGGGGACACGTGTATGCATATGGCTGATTCACTTTGTTGTACAGCAGAAACTAACACAGCATTGTGAAGCAACTATACTCCAATAAAGATCTATTTAAAAATTACGTATGATTTAAGTGAAATTCATTAAGACTAAGTACTTAATGAAAATTAGCAAGGTGTTTCATCTCTCTTCAGAAACAAATATCCATTTTTACCTTTACTTGATATATCTGAAGTAACGTATATAGATTTGCCTTTGAATATTACATTTCTTCCATCTGGTCCACTACTATTTTGGAAAGCTTGGTCCTTTCTGAGTGAGAAACATAAGATTTGAAATGATTAAGGTCCATTTATAACATTACTATTTGCTTAAATTTTATATCATTATCTGTCATTATTGAGTAGAATGCATCACCCCTGAAGGAGGCATATGAGTCTAATGGTAAAAATATAAGGATGAGGCATATATTTAGGTCATGGATAACTCAGCAGGTAATGAAGAACGGAGGAGGCATTTAAAATCCCCTACATTTGAAAATCTTGTAAGCCAAAAGATGATTCTTAAACTACAGAAAATGTTATGTGTTTATCTAATTGCTTGATAGTGTTTCTTGTTTTCTTTCATAAAGATGCATGGTACTGCTATTGGGGAAATTAAATTTACTTAGACCGCATGAAATCGTAAAGTAAAACAGTACTAATTATTACTAATACTAATACTATGAGAAGAAGAAGGAGAAGAAGGAGAGGAAGAGGGGAAAATTCAATTGTAATAATATCCATTTTTAAGTATTTTATGTCCCAAGCTCTCTGCTATGTGGTATATGTGAATTAACTTATTAAATCATCTCACCAGACTTGTGGGTAAGTACTACACTATATAAGATTCTTTTGCCTGAAAAAAATAGAAAATCCCAATTCAGTAAGAAAAATTTATTACCTCATATAGCAAAGACTCTAAAGGTCAGGCACCCCCAGGGTTGTTTAATTCAGTGGCTGAATGATGTCATCAAGAACCCAGCTCTTTTCGTTATTTTCTGACCCGCCCTCCTCAGCACCTTTGTTCTCAGCCTTCCTCCCTTCATGAGAGTAAAATGGTTATGACTCTGTGTGTAAGCATGAGAACGTGTAGTAGAAAATGTGGGTAACTCTTCTTGCGTGAGTTTTCTTTTTTAAAGGGGCAACTTTCCCCAGACTCTTTCCAGCAGACTTCTCCAAATGTAAATGAAGATGAATACAAATTTAACCATGATTAAAATATATTTTTTATCTTTAGGGTAGGATCAAAGTTTCGTAATCATCCCTACATCTATCACTGGCAAAGAGAATAAGATTTTAATGATCAGCTTAGAGTACGCAGGATTTAACAGTGAGTCCTATGGGAGAGAATTAAAAACATGAACAAAATAACCAAGTAGGGAGATTGAAAGTGAGGTAGGCAACCACTTATGTCTGCTACAGATATTATCTTTACTTTCTAGATAATCAAACAAGGGATAAAAGAAATGGTGAGATTAACATTATTGGGACAGGAAGTTGCAGAATATGAATTCAATGACACGTTGAAGGGTTGGAGAGATTTAGTAGCTTGTTCCAATAAGACAATGCACAGTAATGTGTTAGAGGAGGAAAAAATAAAAGAAAGACATTTCTCTGGACTTAAGAAGGTGATGTCTGTGCCAGAATTCATATCATTAAGTTATTTTCTGGACCAGACATTTATTTCAGAGATCTAACTAATATTTTTACTGTCTTTTTTTTTTTTTTTCTATTTGAGGTAAGAGATTCTAGAGCATATTTGAATGTTGATGTGATGATCCAATACACAGGAAGAGATTAAGGAAACAGAGAAAATCAAGTAACGGCAGGAGAAATTTCTTTCATAAGTCACTAGTAGAGGATAACAAGAATAATTACTGAGAGATTTAAAAGAAAGAAAGCCCTTCCAATGTTTGAGAAGAATGAGAAAACATGGATATACTCAGTAAAGTCTGGAAAATTATTCATAGAAGACAATGCAGCCAGTGTTTTAGTTCACATCCTCATTATTATCCTCAATTTTTAATTTTTCATCTTTATTCACCTCTTTATTCTTCACATGTTTCTCCTCATATACTAACTATTAATTTTCAAGTTCCTTATAAAAATTAAAATACTATTCTGGGGAAAATGTTACTAGAAATCTTTATACACTTACACAAACCTTAGAACTCAAGCACATCATAATGAAAACATGAACTAAGACAAATATATAGTGCTTGAATGGCATCAAATTTTATTGTGTTAAACTGTGTAAAACTTTCCTATAAAAAAATGTAAAGGTTTATATTAAGAAGTCAGAGTGCCATTGTACTTTAATCAGGCGCTCATCTAAATGGAAATGAGCAAGACTAATTTTGTAGAATTTAGATGCTGAGCTGAACCAAACTTATTATAAAAGAACTGGTGAATCTATCAGAGCAAAGGTAAGTAACTATCTTGTAAAGTAAATTCATCTATAATGCAATAAAAAGATGTATTAAATCCAAGGATGAGAGATTTGTTGCTGCCCTTGAATATACATTCAAATAGCTTTAAAAAAATCTGCCTGAAGGCCCCCCCAGGTGTGTGGTTGGACCAGGAGTATAGGGGGGAACTGAAGCCTTAAAGCCCACTTAAAGCCAACAAAAGATCAGAAAGAAAAATTAAGGAAACAATCCTATTTACCATCACATCAAAAGAAATAAAATACCTAAGAACAAACTTACCTAAGGAGACAAAAGAACTGTACTCTGAACACCATAAGATGCTGATTAAAGAAATTAAACATGACACAAACAGTTGGATGATATACCATGTTCTTGGACTGGAAGAATCAATATTGTTAAAATGATCATATAACCCAAGACAATCCACAGATTCGACGCAATCCCTATCAAATGACCAATGGCATTTTTCACAGAACTAGAACAAAAAATTTTTTAATTTGTATGAAAACACAAAGACCCCTATTAGCCACACCAACTTTAAGAAAGAAAAACGGAGCTGGAGGTAACAGACTTCCTGACTTCAGACCATACTACAAAGTTACAGTCATGAAAACAACATGGTACTGGCACAAAACAGAAATATAGATCAATGGAACAGGAAAGAGAGCCCCGAAGTAGACCCAACCACCTATGGTCAATTAATCTATGACAACAAAGGCAAGAATACGCAGTAGAGAAAAGACAGCCTCTTCAATAACTGGTGCTGGGAAAACTGGACAGCTACATGTAAAAGAATGAAATTGAACATTCTTTAACATCATACGCAAAAATAATCTTAAAATGAGTTAAAGACCTAAATGTAAGAGTGGATACTATAAAACTCCTAGAGGAAAACATAGGCAGAAGACACTTTGACATAAATTGTAGCAAAATCTTTTTGGAACCACCTCCTAGAGCAATGAAAATGGAAACAAAAATTAACAAATGGGACTTAGTTAAACTGAAAATCTTTTGCGCAGCAAAGGAAACCATAAACAAAACGAAAAGAGCCTACAGAATGGGAGAAAATATTTGCAAACGATGTAACCCATGAGGGATTAAACTCTAAAATATACAAACAGCTCACACAGCTCAATAGAAAAAGAAAAACTCAATGAAAAAAATTGCAGGAGATCTAAATAGACATTTCTCCCAAGAAGACATAGAGATGGCCAACAGGCACATGAAAGGATGCTCAAATCGCTAATTATTAGAGAAAGGTAAATCAAAACTACAATGAGGACAGCAACAGTCAGCTCTACCCACCACCAGAGCCTCCCATCAAGCCTCTTAGATAGCCTCAACCACCAGAGGGCAGAGAGCAGAAGCAAGAAAAACTACAATCCTGCAGCCTGCGGACCAAAAACCACAGTTACAGAAAGATAGAGAAGATGAAAAGGCAGAGGGCTATATACCAGATGAAGGAACAAGAAAAAACCCCAGAAAAACAACTAAATGAAGTGGAGATAGGCAACCTTCCAGAGAAAGAATTCAGAATAATGATAGTGAAGATGATCCAGGACCTCGGAATAAGAATGGAGGCAAAGATTGAGAAGATGCAAGAAATGATTAACAAAGACCTAGAAGAATTAAAGAACAAACAAACAGAGATGACCAATACAATAACTGAAATGAAAACTACACTAGAAGGAATCCATAGCAGAATAACTGAGGCAGAAGAACGGATAAGTGACCTGGAAGACAGAATGGTGGAATTCACTGCTGCGGAACAGACTAAAGAAAAAAGAATGAAAAGAAATGAAGACAGCCTAAGAGACCTCTGGGACAACATTAAACGCAACAACATTCGCATTATAGGGGTCCCAGAAGGAGAAGAGAGAGAGAAAGGACCAGAGAAAATATTTGAAGAGATTATAGTCGAAAACTTCCCTAACATGGGAAAGGAGATAGCCACCCAAGTCCAGGAAGCGCAGAGAGTCCCATACAGAATAAACCCAAGGAGAAACACGCCGAGACACATAGTAATCAAAGTGGCAAAAATTAAAGACAAAGAAAAATTATTGAAAGCAGCAAGGGAAAAACGACAAATAACATACAAGGGAACTCCCATAAGGTTAACAGCTGATTTCTCAGCAGAAACTCTGCAAGCCAGAAGGGAGTGGCATGATATACTTAAAGTGATGAAAGGGAAGAACCTACAACCAAGATTACTCTATCCGGCAAGGATCTCATTTAGATTTGATGGAGAAATCAAAAGCTTTACAGACAAACAAAAGCTAAGAGAATTCAGCACCACCAAACCAGCTCTACAACAAATGCTAAAGGAACTTCTCTAAGTGGGAAACACAAGAGAAGAAAAGGACCTACAAAAACAAACCCAAAACAATTAAGAAAATGGTCATAGGAACATACATATCGATAATTACCTTAAACGTGAATGGATTAAACGCCCCAACCAAAAGACATAGACTGGCTGAATGGATACAAAAACAGGACCCATATATATGCTGTCTACAAGAGACCCACTTTAGACCTAGGGACACATACAGACTGAGAGTTAGGGGATGGAAAAAGATATTCCATGCAAATGGAAATCAAAAGAAAGCTGGAGTAGCTATACTCATATCAGATAAAATAGACTTTAAAATAAAGAATGTTACAAGAGGCAAGGAAGGACACTACATAATGATCCAGGGATCAATCCAAGAAGAAGATATAACAATTATAAATATATATGCACCCAACATAGGAGCACCTCAATACATAAGGCAACTGCTAACAGCTATAAAAGAGGAAATCGACAGTAACACAATAATAGTGGGGGACTTTAACACTTCACTTACACCAATGGACAGATCATCCAAAATGAAAATAAATAAGGAAACAGAAGCTTTAAATGACACAATAGACCAGATAGATTTAATTGATATATATAGGACATTCCATCCAAAAACAGCAGATTACACATTCTTCTCAAGTGCGCACGGAACATTCTCCAGGATAGATCACATCTTGGGTCACAAATCAAGCCTCAGTAAATTTAAGAAAATTGAAATCATACCAAGCATCTTTTCTGACCACAACGCTATGAGATTAGAAATGAATTACAGGGAAAAAAACGTAAAAAAGACAAACACATGGAGGCTAAACAATACGTTACTAAATAACCAAAAGATCACTGAAGAAATCAAAGAGGAAATAAGAAAATACCTAGAGACAAATGACAATGAAAACACGACGACCCAAAACCTATGGGATGCAGCAAAAGCGGTTCTAAGAGGGAAGTTTATAGCTATACAAGCCTACCTAAAGAAACAAGAAAAATCTCAAGTAAACAATCTAACCTTACACCTAAAGAAACTAGAGAAAGAAGAACAAACAAAACCCAAAGTTAGCAGAAGGAAAGAAATCATAAAGATCAGAGCAGAAATAAATGAGATAGAAACAAAGAAAACAATAGCAAAGATCAATAAAACTAAAAGTTGGTTCTTTGAGAAGATAAACAAAATTGATAAGCCATTAGCCAGACTCATCAAGAAAAAGAGGGAGAGGACTCAAATCAATCAAATCAGAAATGAAAAAGGAGAAGTTACAACAGACACTGCAGAAATACAAAACATCCTAAGAGACTACTATAAGCAACTTTATGCCAATAAAATGGACAACCTGGAAGAAATGGACAAATTCTTAGAAAGGTATAACCTTCCAAGACTGAATCAGGAAGAAACAGAAAATATGAACAGACCAATCACAAGTAATGAAATTGAAACTGTGATTAAAAATCTTCCAACAAACAAAAGTCCAGGACCAGATGGCTTCACAGGTGAATTCTATCAAACATTTAGAGAAGAGCTAACACCCATCCTTCTCAAACTCTTCCAAAAAATTGCAGAGGAAGGAACACTCCCAAACTCATTCTATGAGGCCACCATCACCCTGATACCAAAACCAGACAAAGACACTACAAAAAAAGAAAATTACAGACCAATATCACTGATGAATATAGATGCAAAAATCCTCAACAAAATACTAGCACACAGAATCCAACAACACATTAAAAGGATCATACACCACGATCAAGTGGGATTTATCCCAGGGATGCAAGGATTCTTCAATATACGCAAATCAATCATTGTGATACACCATATTAACAAACTGAAGAATAAAAACCATATGATCATCTCAATAGATGCAGAAAAAGCTTTTGACAAAATTCAACACCCATTTCTGATAAAAACTCTCCAGAAAGTGGGCATAGAGGGAACCTACCTCAACATAATAAAGGCCATATATGACAAACCCACAGCAAACATCATTCTCAATGGTGAAAAACTGAAAGCATTTCCTCTAAGATCAGGAACGAGACAAGGATGTCCACTCTCACCACTATTATTCAACATAGTTCTGGAAGTCCTAGCCACGGCAATCAGAGAAGAAAAAGAAATAAAAGGAATACGAATTGGAAAAGAGGAAGTAAAACTGTCACTGTTTGCGGATGACATGATACTATACATAGAGAATCCTAAAACTGCCACCAGAAAACTGCTAGAGCTAATTAATGAATATGGTAAAGTTGCAGGATACAAAATTAATGCACAGAAATCTCTTGCATTCCTATACACTAATGATGAAAAATCTGAAAGAGAAATTATGGAAGCACTCCCATTTACCATTGCAACAAAAAGAATAAAATACCTAGGAATAAACCTACCTAGGGAGACAAAAGACCTGTATGCAGAAAACTATAAGACACTGATGAAAGAAATTAAAGATGATACCAACAGATGGAGAGATATACCATGTTCTTGGATTGGAAGAATCAACATTGTGAAAATGAGTATACTACCCAAAGCAATCTACAGATTCAATGCAATCCCTATCAAATTACCAATGGCATTTTTTACGGAGCTAGAACAAATCATCTTAAAATTTGTATGGAGACACAAAAGACCCCGAATAGCCAAAGCAGTCTTGAGGCAAAAAAATGGAGCTGGAGGAATCAGACTCCCTGACTTCAGACTATACTACAAAGCTACAGTAATCAAGACAATATGGTACTGCCACAAAAACAGAAACATAGATCAATGGAACAAGATAGAAAGCCCAGAGATTAACCCACGCACCTATGGTCAACTAATCTATGACAAAGGAGGCAAAGATATACAATGGAGAAAAGACAGTCTCTTCAATAAGCGGTGCTGGGAAAACTGGACAGCCACATGTAAAAGAATGAAATTAGAATACTCCCTAACACCATACACAAAAATAAACTCAAAATGGATTCGAGACCTAAATGTAAGACTGGACACTATAAAACTCTTAGAGGAAAACATAGGAAGAACACTCTTTGACATAAATCACAGCAAGATCTTTTTTGATCCGCCTCCTAGAGTAATGGAAACAAAAACAAAAATAAACAAGTGGGACCTAATGAAACTTCAAAGCTTTTGCACAGCAAAGGAAACCATAAACAAGACGAAAAGACAACCCTCAGAATGGGAGAAAATATTTGCAAATGCATCAACGGACAAAGGATTAATCTCCAAAATATATAAACAGCTCATTCAGCTCAATATCAAAGAAACAAACACCCCAATCCAAAAATGGGCAGAAGACCTAAATAGACATTTCTCCAAAGAAGACATACAGACGGCCACGAAGCACATGAAAAGATGCTCAACGTCACTAATTATTAGAGAAATGCAAATCAAAACTACAATGAGGTATCACCTCACTCCTGTTAGAATGGGCATCATCAGAAAATCTACAAACAACAAATGCTGGAGAGGGTGTGGAGAAAAGGGAACCCTCTTGCACTGTTGGTGGGAATGTAAATTGATACAGGCCCTATGGAGAACAATATGGAGGTTCCTTAAAAAGCTAAACATAGAATTACCATATGACCCAGCAATCCCACTACTGGGCATATACCCAGAGAAAACCGTAATTCAAAAGGACACATGCACCCGAATGTTCATTGCAGCACTATTTACAATAGCCAGGTCATGGAAGCAACCTAAATGCCCATCAACAGACGAATGGATAAAGAAGTTGTGGTACATATATACAATGGAATATTACTCAGCCATAAAAAGGAACAAAATTGAGTCATTTGTTGAGACGTGGATGGATCTAGAGACTGTCATACAGAGTGAAGTAAGTCAAAAAGAGAAAAACAAATATCATATATTAATGCATGTATGTGGAACCTAGAAAAGTGGTACAGATGAGCCAGTTTGCAGGGCAGAAGTTGAGACACAGATGTAGAGAATGGACATATGGACGCCAAGGGGGGAAAACTGCGGTGAGGTGGGGATGGTGGTGTGCTGAATTGGGCGATTGGGATTGACATGTATACACTGATGTGTATAAAATTGATGCCTAATAAGAACCTGCAGTATAAAAAAACAAACAATACAACTAATACTAAACTTTCATTGGGTTATTTGTATGGAAATATGTTAATATAAATGTTTCAGACATTACATGAAATTTCTAAAAATCTTATATTTGTATTTGTGTGGAAATATGTATGGAAATATGTTAATATAAATGTTCCAGACATTACATGAAATTTCTAAAAATCTTATATTTGTATTTGTATGGAAATATGTATGGAAATATGTTAATATAAATGTTCCAGACATTACATGAAACTTCTAAAAATCTTATATGTTCTGGTATAATGTTATAAGTCATAATCCTAGTTATTACTTTAAAATGTATATCTCAGAAATAACTAATTTTCTTGTCAACTGCATTATTATGAACTTTCATCAAATCTTTTACTGTGGTCATTTTTAAGTCTTTTGTCATTTACAGACAGTTCTGGGTGTACTCTGATGATTTTGCAAATATGTTCCTATAAAAGGGTTTCATCTTCAAGAAATTCATGGAAAAGACTCTGACAAGTACAGGTTTCTGGTCACTGACTGTACTGCTGAACTGAATGAATAAGCATTTTCAGAACTCTGATGAAAAACTGATGAACACATAAAAGTGCTAACAAAAGATCAAGATGAAAAAAAACAATTAATTACATGGGACTGAGTGAACTGATGAGGATGAGTATAATTTTTGTGACTTTCTGTCTGAATTTAAAAAAAAAAAAAAATCCCACAAGGACTCAGAGGCAAAGAATATACAAATCCATTTTCACTGCAAAGTAAAGGAGCTGTTACAGTGGAGGATTACTGGACTGAACATCAATATTATGACATAGTATGAGTGTGTTTCATGTAGGGTAATTGCAATCATTGTTGCTTTTGTTGCGGTCATCCATGTACAATGCTTGGTGTCAGTCTATTTATCTCTTGTAAAAATAAAATATACTGTGTGTGTGTGAAAAAAAAAAAAAAAAAAGACGACTTGTAAGCCAACTGGAAGATCTGACCAACAAAATTGTGCAGTTTTTTCCCCCTTCCTTTAAATACAAGTATATGATTAAGAAGGGTTCCTTTCTCTGAATCTTCTCAGCCTCAAAATGTGACTTGGAGAGAAGAAGAAGAATATTGTGATGAGTAGTTAAAATGGTTGCTTTGAAATCCATTTGCTTTGAATGGTTGCTTTGAAATGGGAGGCAGCTAAATTTACGTTCTCTTCTTTGAGCTGTAGCTGGCTTTTTTGAAGTCAGTCCCATGCTTGTCTGGTTCAGGGGTCAGTCAGATATTTGGGTAAAATTTATACACAGAGTTTGGGGCTTCTCCTCCCTAACTCTGTACTTTCTGCCATTTTCACCTTCAGATTCCAGAAGCTATGACTGCCCTGAACTCTGTCTTCTAGTTCTCCACAAGAATGAGGCTGATTTCTATTGAAGCTTTAGCCTCCCTGTCAGATGTAACTCTGGAGTAGTCTCAGGCTAAAAGCAAAACAAATGAGAAACTCACCTTTTACCCTGTGGTTTTCTCTGTTTCTAAGTGTTAACTCCCCTCTAGTATCTGCTTTTTATATATTTATTTTTCCAGAAAATATATCCACCTTTTCTTTATTCAACTTAAATCACTGAACTACATCAAGCCAAAAAGCCCTACTATTTTACATGTTATATGCCAGAAAACATACCTCACTAGAATATCGTATAGTAGTAATTTGTTATATCTAGGCCTAGTTAGATAAAGAAACAGTATCGAGCAGAGCTTTTTTAACGAAAAAACGGAGGAAGAAGCTGCAATTTCCTATTCCTACATTAATAATTTTCATTAGAGTCGGTGTTCTTTGTGGGAAGAGAAGAGAAAACTAAATATAAAACTAGAATTTATGCATTGGCCAAAATAAACAGACCTAGAGGAAAATGTTGTCTAATTAAAAGATCACTGAAAATTATTTGCAGGCTATGATATCTACAATTACTAATCATTCTTATGTATAGTGTTCTATAGAGATTTTTTTTTTTAACATAGAGATTTTCTGAGACTTGACCAGTTTCTCAAGTGTCCCTCCAGGATAAAAAATAGTAATAAAAATAAAATTAAACATTTAATCAGTTTTAAAATTTAAAAATCATTTAAAGTTAATAAGGAGCCATAGAGTATTATTTATTAAGACTGTGAGATAGCAACATTTTAGATTTAAGTATACAGAACATAATAATCCTTTGAGAAAACAAACAAAAATTTAATAGAAATGTACCATACATATGTTCAAATTAGGAAGTTTTAATTGACATGTGGTGTGGATTTTTTTCTTCATGCCTATTATTAGATTTAATATATTTTACAGTTCAAAAGATTAAATCTCTTTGTATTATTATGGTTTGACAGTAAACCTGGATTTTCAAGCACATGGGTGACAGTAATGCAACTGGAAAGTTTCAGAGATAATAATACAGACCCATGTAGAGGGTGTAATTGTCCCAGGGGGGTAAGAGACATAGGTGTACTTGCTTATTCATAGACTGGTGACAGTTTACTATGACGCTAATCCTTACTTGTTTGAATGAATTAAATATATTTAAAATGAATGGTCATGAAGGCTGAAACATTTGACGCTAACATCCTAGCAACATTTCTTAGTTTCCTGTTGGTACCGAAGTACAAAATGCTAGGAAATATCAGTGACGTTTATTGAAGCGATTTCCTTTTTCCGTACTTGTGGGTTGATACTTCCAATCAAGTGTTGCTGATTAGATTCTGAAAGCATGTAATTGATTTTCAAACTCTTTACATCCTGGTTGCTATGTTTAAACAGCCACATGAGAAACATTTCCTGAGTCTAGGTAGATTGCTTTTTGTTTTACATGAGCAATAGCTTAAAAGGTGAGTTGACATTTAAAGAAATAAATATTCAAGCACGAGGTACATTTGAAAGTCATTAAGATTAATAAAGGTTTACAATAACATATTATCCTTAAGTGTTGACACAAATACTATGCTGTACTTATCTGACACTAATCTGTCTAACATATGAAGAATGGAAGCAATGATTTGATTTTGACCCAAATAATGATGTAATCATAACCTTTGCAAGAATGAATTAAAGCATATTCTAACCTTTTCATTATTTCACATTTTCACTACCAGAAAATCATTACTCAAAAGGGAAAGGAATGATTTTGCAACGGGGTCTTGCTTAGGGTTATATTTCAATTCCTCATAATGAAACATAAAGGACAGGAAAAAGAAGGTGAGGACATTCTATCAAATCACTACTTGCAGTTTTTCATATGTAATACTCAGTATAGTTTAAGACTTAACCAAGAGAACAACACATTATGTCTCAGCAGCAAATCTGTCAATATGCTGATGGAGCAGAGGCATAATATATGTTATTTGAATATTGCAACAGGTAACTTTTATTTGTAAAATGCAAGGAAGATTTTACTTTAAGGGAAAAACTTCACAACCTAAGGATTTAATTAAAAAATATCAAGTGAACAAAAATTCTGAAAGCCTGTGAACATTAAACTAGATGAAAATTACAAACTTTTAATATGAAAAATTAAGTAGATCATCCCTTGATTTGTTGAGCATAATAAAGCTTATTGAAACTAATCAAATGACATTTTTTCTCATGAAGGTCTTTCTGATATATAGCATTGGAAACTTACTTCATTGTTCATGATCATTAATGCTGAATTTAATTTAATTCTATTTATTTTAATATTCAAACCTTTATTAGCTTCTGACACCGGTCAACCCCACTCCTGGGAGCAGTTCCCTCCTATACTTGTAAGATCATTTAATATCTACTTCGTAAGGAAGTCTGCATTTAGACTCAGGTTTGTTTGCTTGATTAATTTGGTGAACTTAAAGACATTGCTTAGTCAAAATTCAAACAACACATGGATTCTAAATTGCTCCAAGGTAAATTCTCAATTCTATACAATTTGCTGATTTTTAAAGGGGGGAAAAAAAAGATTTTCTAACTTTTCTCCAATTGTTTCCAAGGACAATTGACAATTTAATGCTATCATTTACATGTAGGCCAAAACATGATTTGTTCCTGTCTCCTTTTCACTTAATTCAACTTAAAAAAAAAAATGTATTGATGGCCCACAATGAGCCAGGTTTTATTTCACTTTCCAAAGATACTTTAGTGAATCAAACAAAGATGCCTGCCTTTGTGGAGCTTATATTCTAGAAGCGATGGGGCAGCAGATAATGATAAACATGGACACATAAATGATATTTTACATTAAAAGGCAATGAGCCTTATGGAATGAAAGAACAAGGAAAGGGTTTTCAATTGTAGGCGGGGCCTGGGGGTGGATTATACTTTTACTTAGGCTGGTATGGGTAGACCTCCTTTTGGTGATAGTTGAGCCAAAAATTTGAAGAAGTGAGGGACTTCACCCATGAAGATATCTGGGGAAAATTGACCCATTCAGAGTCAGAGCAAAATCCTAAATGCGGAACTTGTCTGGTATGTTTGGAGAAAGCTATGAAGCTAGTGTCACCGGAGAAGCAGAAGGTGAACCGGAGCTCCCGCTGCATCTCAGTGATGTGAGATGTCTGAGAACTAAGGGAGGGGTAATCATGTGGGGCTTTTAAGTCATTTTGAAGAGTTTGGTTTATATTCAGAGTGAAATGGGAGCTAATTTAGAAAGACTGAACTTCTGTTTGTTAATGACAATTCTGGCTACCATATAGAGAAGTTGTGGGAGAGGAACTGGGGTCAAATCAGGTCACCTAACGATCAAGCGCTTCCTGTAATTCAGACAGGGAGTGACAGAAAATACAGCCAATCCAAATAAGTACATCTATTTCAGGAAACACCCTGAAGCATCTTTGAATAGGACACTATCTAGTTTACACACCAGTCACATCCGATATTCAAAGGATTTTATAAGGTTATCACTTTAAGTTAAGTTTGGGAACACACATTCACTCCTCTTCTGTGGAGAATGGCTTTTGGCAAGATATTTTTAGTGCCATAACTACATTTCAGTGTGAATTATTTGGTGTGCAGATTATATAAAATGCTTTGACGTATACTATATCAGTACACAGTAAAATCAAAGAGGAGAACTAAGCAGGGCTTAATTCATAGGCCTAGTGTTGCAAACTTCTTTCCCTTTGTCCCTCTGAAATCTGCTTCTCAGAGTGAGACACAATAGGTTGAGCAACAAGCAAGGATTAGGTATGGTTCACATATGATTCCAGAGTTGGTTTATAATCTTGAATGAGAACTGAAAAGTCAAAACCCCTTTACTACAATTCCTTTTCATGTGACTCTTGGGCATGCCATGTTTAAGAGGTACTGTGTCCCACATCCCTTTAGAAATACTAAGTATTTATCTAACTGCCATTCTCCTAGCTCTTTCTAGTCATGGTTCCAAACTGAGCCATGATTTTGAACCATCATTCAACATTTTAACGAGTATGTATTTATGTATCTAGTAAGTTTGGCCAGCCTGGCATTTTCATATGGATTCCCACATATACAGTTTAGGAAGATTACACACATTAAAATGGTTCTTTCTTCCAAAAGTCCCTGTTATATTTACTATAGAGAAAAAAAATTGGATGATCATTTTAACCCTTGCTAATGTTTTTTACAAGATTACAAAAAGTTTTATCTAATAAATAACATAAAATATGTTTTATAAAATATAGATAAATTTTACAAAATATATACAGAGGTTGTATTAATAATTAGTAATTAGTAAATAATTAATAACCAATACAAAACCAATCAGGGGGTTGCTGCTCAGATACACAATTATGAGGATAAAAACAGAACAAAAACAAACATCACTGGAATACAGACCCCCCTCAGCTCCACCACTAACTAATAATAGGGATTGTCCTTAAGGACCTCCTGCCTCCCTCTTGCTGTCAGAATCCATTGTTAGCGACACCCTTTCTCTTTCATCCCTCCACATGTGTACAAAACTCCCAGTACAACTGTATTTAGCTGTGTTCTTTCTCATATCAGGTAAAAAGTAATATGCAAATAAACATGTAATCAAAGAGGTGAGTTATTTGTCAAATCTTGTGAGTTGCAAGGTCTTCTTAGTATGACAGCTAAGGAGAAATTCAATGTTTATATTAGGAAAAAAAACGAATTTAATTATGAAATGTAATCAGCACTCATATGCTGTGTGCCTGCTCCTTGAAAAAAGTTTTGCTAAGTCATGCCTTCAATTTCAAGACCTTACAGTTCATTGGAATGAGGAACTATGAATAGATATGTGCACATCACTACCTCCAGTATAAGACACTGGGAGAGAAGAGCTGGAAGGTAGCACTATAATGCCCTAGATTGCACTAGACATTAAATCTTTACCCATAGGATACCCATTTCATTTTACTAAATGGCTCTCTATAAACCTAGTGAAATGAATGATTTGCCAGATATTGTAAAGAGGGTAGAACTACAGGATTTTATAGTGTAGGTTCAAACTCTTTGCCTGACTCTCATAGTTTATAAGCTAGTCTCTTGCAGCCTTCACACAATGATGTTAAAAGCAAAGCAGCTACAAATTCCCTACCGTCGTCCTGGGCCCCCGTATCTCCAACCAGGAGTCGCTGAGAGGACAGAGCAAAGCGTCACCCTGCTGAATAGCAATTACTGCTTCTGTAATACCTATAATAACTGGCCCTAGTTTATAAAATTGAAACAAATTGCTTACAAGTGATTATTTTCAAGCAACATAAATAGTTTAAAGCTACTGCATCTGAAAAGTTAATTACCCTGAGTGCAACTCAGCATAATTTGCCTTTATAAAATATTTTATATTAAAAACCAGGCTGTTCACTAATGTCAGACAAAGGATTGTTCCCTTTGTGACAAGTTCACTTTTAATTTGCTTTTATTAATTATTTACTGATCCTATTAATAAAGAAAAACTGGAAATATATTACATAGCCTTTTATTTTTGGAAATTGAGATGTATTTAGAACTAAAGAGGAAATGAAGGAAGTAAATGTTCTTGTAATTCTTCACTCTCTGGCCGCTTCTATTCCAGAGACAGGAACAGCCCCCAAGACCACACTGTGAATTCGTCTGAGAATATCAACTGGGCTCAGAAACTTCCTCTCCCCCGCCCTCCAGCAAAACACATTTTATAACCAATCTTAACGAGCTGCAGTCTAGTGACTGTCAGTGGCCAGACCAACAAAGCTGACAAATTAATTTACCTTAAAGCATAGTTAAGTGGTAATAGCAGTGCTGTTTTCTCAGAGAATGTTTGCATTTCAGTAGGGACTCCAGGTTACCCCAAAGGAATTGACAATTAATAGTGAAGCTATACAAATGGCACTGATCAGAAATACCTATACAAATGGGACAGTATTAAGGTATATATATTTTTTCTACATATATTTGCTCCTACAATTTCAATTAGGTAATGATTTTCTGTTTTCTTTCTCAATGGACATTTGTTGTAGGAAAGCAGAAAAAAGCAGCTTAAAGCCAAAGACTTTTCCAGTATTTTATAAAATCTGAAATTGAATAAAGAGGTAGGTGTTCCACATTAGAAATAAAGAGGATGATAACTTTGGGAAAGACAAGCCAACGACGGGCTGGTTTTCCCCAAGGATGAAAGCAGGTTGGAAGAACCTGAGGATTGTGAGAGTCGTGAGCCGACCTCCACCTGTTTGTGGGGAGGAGGCTGGGGGTGAGCTCGGGCTTATGGAAAAGGATGGAACTGAGCAACGTGGACGCTGGATCCCCACCCAGGAGCATCTGTATTGACCTAGTTCCTGAGCACGGCCCAGAAGCAACAGAGCTAATGGGAATGTGTCCTATAATACCTTGGGGCCATGTAAACATGTAAAGCACTGCGTTGTGCTGGAGTGGAAGTGTGCGCCCCAGTAATTGAGTTTAAATTGTACTTCTCCCATTCCTAGTAACTCTATTTTTGCATCCACACCCCAATCTCTCAGCTTCTGTCTTTCTAGGTGTCTCCTTGAGCACTATACATCACAGCAGATGCAAAGCAGGGTGTGATACGTCTTTCTGGAGCATCAAGTTTTTTTTGTTTTAAAGTATTTATTTATTTCTTTATTTATGGCTGTGTTGGGTCTTAGTTTCTGTGCTAGGGCTTTCTCTAGTTGTGGCAAGCGGGGGCCACTCTTCATCGCGGTGCGCGGGCCTCTCACTGTCGCGGCCTCTCTTGTTGCGGAGCACAGGCTCCAGATGCACAGGCTCAGTAATTGTGGCTCACGGGCCCAGCTGCTCCGCGGCACATGGGATCTTCCCAGACCAGGGCTCGAACCCGTGTCCCCTGCATTGGCGGGCAGATTCTCAACCACTGCGCCACCAGGGAAGCCCGAGCATCAAGTTTATTAACTAGAATTGGAAGAACCAAGGAGTCCTTGGAACAAGAACTATCCCCCTCCCCCACCAACACGGAAGACAGAAGAGTGGGGGAGGGGAGACGTGACCCAGGAATGACAGTCCAGTCTCTGAAGTTTCACCCAGGTGGGGGTTGAGGGGCAGACCTGCAGCCACGGTGGCCTCACTTTCGGTCGCCCGGGCTGCTCCGGACCATCCTCTGAGCTGGCCAGGGTCTTGGATACGATGCTTCTGAAGGCCGCGCAGAGAACACCCTCATCTTCCCCTGCACCGGGCCCCAGGGAGCGCGGCGGCCTGACCTTCCTGCCTCGGTCATGCATGGGGTTCACATGGGCTCACTTTATTATGACGCCTCATGCTGGGCAGCTTGCAACAAAGATGTTTCAAAACAAAGTTCCAGATTCTCCTAGCCACCCCTTGCTTTTTCTGGCTGTGGCCAGAGGGAGTGGATGAGGACACACTCTCAGGCTGCCCAGTGTGGGAGGACCCTCCAGTGTTGGACACACCCGGGGGGCAGCTGGTTCCCTCTGGGGCTCCAATCCTGCTGCTGGTGGAGGGGGATGTCCCAGTGCCACACTGGGGGGCTGGGCTGGGGGTGGCAGTCCTCGACTGCAGGCTGGGTGGGGGACAGGCAGACTCACCGGTCTTCTGCCCCGCCTGCTGGTCTTCCTGCAGCTGCACGTTTTCTCCCTGGTAGAGCCACCTGCTTTTCAGGGGGGACACCACAGGGCTTGGAGAAGGCTCGAGTTCACTGCCGCTGAGGTCCCCGCGACAGAAGGGCCTCACAGTTACGATGGAGGCCCCTACCTGGGGTTTCTCGGCGCTCACACTGCCTGTTCCAGCATCCTGGATCTGGTCGCAAGTCAAGCCCGGAGTCGTCACCGTTGTCACCTTCAGGTCCTCTTCACAGGGTGGCTGGAGTGGCTCCTTCTGGCCCATGTTTAACCAAGCATGCCTCATGAGGTCAGGTAAGGTGCCTCTGTCACTGGGGTTGAGGGCAATCATTTTTTGTAATAGATCCCTTATCTCCAAAGACAGATAAGGTGGGATGTGGTATTTCCCTTGTAGGACTTGCTTCCGCAGCTCCTGGAAGTCTTTTCCCACAAAGGGCCGGGACCCAGTTACCATGGCGTAGAGCACTACTCCCAGGCTCCACACGTCCACCGCAGGGCCGCTGTAGCTCTGCCCCAGGAAGATTTCCGGGGCACAGTAAGGGGGTGTGCCGCAGATTGTGTCCATTTGTCCAGAGTCATCACACTTGTTGCTGAGGCCAAAGTCTGCAAGTTTGATATTCATGTTCGAATCAAAGAGGAGGTTCAGTGGCTTCAGGTCCCGATGCACGATGCCCCTCTGGTGGCAGTGCTGCAGGGCGGAGAGCAGCTGCCGGAACGGGCCTCGGGCCTCCGCCTCTGTCATACGGCCATGGATCTTCAAATAGTGGTACATGTCCCCCCCACTGAGGTACTCCATCACCAGAATAAATGCCTCCTCTGTGTTAATCGCCCCCAGCAGTTTTACAATATTGGGGTGATTCAGGAGCTTCATACCGCACACTTCCCGGAAAAGTGCCTGGACACTTGCGACGCTCTGACGCCTTTTCTTAACCACCTTGAGAGCCACCTGTGTCCCGGTCAGAATGTGCCGCGCCAACTTCACTTTACCGAAGGTGCCTTCACCAATGGTGCGGAGGATCTCAAAGCCATCAATATGAGCCTCCTTGTCAGCAGAGTTGGCTGTGAGGCCCTGCATCGTGGTGACCTGCTAACTACACTGACTGACAGCACTACCTAGCAACGCTAACTACGCTAACTAACAATGCTAACTGTACTAACAGTGCTAAGTGTGCTGTCTCTACTAACAACGCTAACTACGCTAACTGTACCAACGGCGCTAACTAGCACTAACTACACTAACTATGCTAATCAAGTATTAACTACACCAGCTATGCTAACTATACCAACAGTACTGACTATGCTAACTGTACTAATCTAGCAATACTAACTAAAATTAAGATACAAATGAGAAAAAGAACAAAGGAAGAAAAGAAAGCAGAAGAAATGGAAAAGAAACACCAAAAAATGGAGAAGAAAAAATTTAAAACTAAAAGAAATGATAAAGAGAGAAAAATGAGAAGAAGGCAAAGAAGAAAGAAAAATGAGAAAAATAAAAAAGAGTAGAGAAAAGAGAAAAACAAATCAACAAAATGGCAGCAACAAGGAAAAAACAAGCTAACTGTAGGTCCAAGGCCGTCAGGTCACCAAAAGCAGCTTCCTGGGCTCTAAGGACCAAAAACCTGGGCCCAGCTGCCCCTTTTACAGGGCTCTGTGAAGTACATCACAGTGGTGCACTCTGAGGTCAGAGCAAGAAATGGACGCATCACAGCTGGGGGTAAACCACAGGGGTTTTCTCACTTCTTGAGTTCAAGGCCCCTTTACACTTAGGAAAAAGGATCCCAAAGAAATTTTTCTTTACGTGTGTTATTAGACATTGGTATTCACTTTGTTATAAATTAAAATCTGTAGGATACTTCAGTGGCCTTTTTATTTCTCGTTTGAAAATCTGTAATAATTTTAAAGACCTCATAATCTCTACACTTGAAATATTCAATTCCTTTTCCTTAAATTCTGGTCTCAAAATAATGTTGCAACTTAACTGACTTCACGATACTATACAAAATGTTCTGCTGCATAAGACACGATAAGGTACATTATGAAAGTTCTATGAAGCTGAGAGAAGATTTGCCAGGAAGGTCATGAGCAGATTTCTCATCAGGAGCCTCGGAGGCCAGATGGCATGGCTCAATGTACTTCAAGTGTTGAAGGAAAGAAACCGTCAACCAAGAATCCTATATCTAGCAAAACTTCCCTTCGAAAATGAGGGAGAAATCAAGACATTCCCAGTTAATCAAGAGTTGAGAGAGTTCTTAACCACCAGACCCGCCTGCCACAGGGAGTTCTTCAGGTTGGAGTCAAGGACCCTGCACAGTAGCTCAAAGCCTTATGAAGAAATAAAGACCTCTGGCAAAAGTAGATAGACGGGCGATGAGAAAAGCTAATACTGTTGTAACTTTGGTTTGTAGCTCCACTTTTTGTTTTCTATTTGATTTAAGAGACTAATATATAATAAAACACACCACACACATAGAAATCAAAAAAAAATCTATACCTAAAGCTATCACTAGAATTAAAAAATTTCACACATCTTATTAATATATACACTTGATGAAAAAAGCGTTGAAAATTAGCATCAATATTGATATAACTATTTAGGAATTTAGATGACATGTTCCCCTATGTAATTAAATTAATATTTGGGAGAAAATTAGGAGATAAAAATTCTTTGAAATCTTAACATTTCATTATAAAAATAACCTTAATAATTACATAAATGAAGTAGAACTTTGGTGTGTAGATTTCTATCTACATATACATGGAAAATTATGAAATATATACAAACATGTACACACAGAATGGCCTTTACATATTCTATGAAAAATTCGTTCCCACCAACTAATGTATCACGGAAAAAAATTTCCAGAGGAGATATAGATAGATAGATAGATAGATAGATAGACAGACGGACAGATATGGATATATGTATCTATGTTTGCCTCTATAGACCCTTACTAGTAGTTGGCATTATGGATGGTTCCACTAATTGACTCTTCTCAAATTTCTCCATGTAAGTTTGAGATAAACATGTAGGACAGCTTTCTTACCATGTGGGTAGTAAATGGGAGCAACAAGGGCTATTGAAGGAGAACACAGCACATTGCTGCGTTAGTCTACTGAATATACTAAAGGGAGAAATTGAACCATCCCCATGTCAATCCTTGGGGATTAAGCAGAAGAACAAGGTGTTTACGTTACTCAAGTTTCAAACAAGCGAACAGACACCTCAGCACTTCCAGGTAACTACATTTCCACAAAAACTCCTATGAACATGCCAATAAGTCCAGAGCATCAAGAACTATGGCTAAAGAGGCCTTATGAGGCACTCAAAGACCTCACTTAGCCTAGAGTAAGTGGTTATACAGACTAATCCTTCTGTAACCCAAGTGAGGGGTGGAGAAGAAGCACTTCCTCATAGCATAGGGCAGTGGTGATGGACAGAGAATATGCAAGGAATGAACTCTTAATACTGGCATCTTGTAGGCACACAGAGTATATAGATCATAGGAACAATGAGAAAAGAAACCTTTAGTTCCTTTAATTGGCTGAATTCATTAGAGGCTAGTATGGTTTCGACAAAAAAAAAAAAAAAAAAAAAAAAGAGGCTCTTTCTAGCACAAGAGTTGGAAGATTGGTGGCCTATTTCAGTAGTTCTTATATAATCCAAACTCAGGTGAACAAGTGTTAGAGACAATATACTTTATTATGATCAATCTTTGTAGGAGAGGCATAAACCCAGTCTGATTATATTTGAAAAAAAACTACTGTGATAATACTTCCCTTCCACGTGTTGGAGTATAATCTGCCATAATATATTTGGAGAAAATCTGGAATTTATCACATTCACAGTGAAAAAAAGAACAATCTGCCAGGGATTGGGGAGGGGAGGAGGGAAGGATGAACAGCTAGAGCAGACAGGATTTTTAGGGCAGTAAAACTATTCCACATGATGTGGTGGTAATGGTGGGTACATAACATCATGCCTTTGACAAAACCCACAGAACTGTAGATCACAAAGAATGTGAGCCCTTAAAATAACTGACTTTATTTTATAACAATGTATCAATGTAGGTTCAATTTTAACATGCTTACCACACCAAGGCAAGATGTTAATAATGAGGGCAAGGGAAGGAGTGGGAGGGGGAGTATATGGGAACTCTGAACATTCTGCTCAATTTTTCTGCAAGCTCAAAACTATTCTAAAAATAAATTCCAATAATTCAAAAAATGTAAAGGGAATAAGAAAGGTATATGAAGTTAATACTAAACTAAAAACTTTGGAGTAGGCATATTAATTTCAACAAAGCTGATTTAAGAATCAGCTTGGGACACCTGGAAACAAAGGGCAGGGTTAGCCCCTACAGCCAGTGCTGCTTTACAAGATTTGGAATAAACACATAACTGAGTCTTTTGCTCCATGTGGGAGTGAAGAAAAGTGTAGGAGGGGCCTTGCCTCCAGCCTTACAGTCAGCTCCCTGAGGGGTTGTTCTCTATCTTGTTTCATAGTGAGACTGTTTATTGGTGACATTCTTTCTGGGTCAAAACCATTCCAGTGGGGGTAAGCTGAGACGAAGTGAGAGAGTGTCATGGACATACATACACTACCAAATGTAAAACAGATAGCTGGTGGGAAGCAGCCGCATAGCACAGGGAGATCAGCTCGGTGCTTTGTGACCACCTAGAGGGGTGGGATAGGGAGGGTGGGAGGGAGATGCAAGAGGGAGGAGATACGGGGATATATGTATACATATAGCTGATTCACTTTGTTATACAGCAGAAACTAACACAACATTGTAGAGCAATTATACTCCAATAAAGATGTTAAAAAAAATTTTTTTTAATTAAAAATACCAAGGAAAAGGTGGGACATTACATATTAATAAAAGTATCAATTCTCCAAAAAGACATAAAACTCCTAAAGTTGTGGAATCTGACATCAAGCTTTCAATATATGTGAAGCAAAAACTGATAGATCAAGTAGGTACAGAATCAGTAAGGATAGACTTGACCAGGACAGTAATAGCAATCAAACTAATATAATTGGCATTTATAGACTACTCCACTCAACAACAATAAAAGATACATTTTTCTCAAGCTCATGTGGATCACAGAGAAAAGTCTCAAGAGGAATTTTAAAAAGCAATTATATAGAATTAAAAATTTTAAAAAAATTGTAGATACAGAGAAAGCAGTGCTGAGAGGAAAATTAAGTGCATATATTCAGAAAGAAGAAAGATCTATAATCAGTAATCTGAGCTCCACCTCAGGAAACTAGAGAATGAAGAACAATTTAATATTAGTGTAAACAGAAAGTAAAAAGAAATAATACATATGTGAGCATAAGTTATTGAAACTGAAAACTTTAGTAGAGAAAATCAATGAAACCAAAAACTTCTTTGAAAAGACCAGCAAAACTGATAAACCTCTAGCCAGGTTAACAGAAAAAGAAAAGAAAAGAAAAAATAATTACCAGTATCAGAAATTAAAGAGACGTCATCCTGACCTGTTTCATGAATGTTAAAAAGGCAGTAAAGAACAACAAGCAGAACTCTATAATTTAGATGAAACAGAATGATTTCTTCACAGACACAAATGCTTAAAACTTACACAAGGAGAGACAGGTAATCTGATCAGGCCCATATCTATTAAAAAAAAAATTGTATCAATAATCAAAAACCTTCCAAAAAAGAAACCTTCAGTTCAGATAGTCACCGGTGAATTTTACCAAATCAAAAGAAAGGGTGCCAATTACCACAATCTCTTCCAGAAAACAGAAGCTGAGGAAACTCATTCTATGAGGTCAGCATTACCATAATACCAAAACCAGACACAAGCATTACGTGACATAAAAATATTTATATATCATGTTAAGAAGTTGAAAACTTTCTCACTAAAATCCAGAAAAAAGGAAAGATATTCTCTTTTACTCTTCCTACTCTCCGTTTTACTGAGATTTTTAGCTAGTACTTTAAAACAAGAAAAAAAAAAAAAAAAGAGAAAGTATTTGGCTTGGAAAGGATTACATAAAGCTGTCTATACTTGCAGATGACATGACTGTCTCTGCAGAAAAATATAATTTTGGAAAATTATGGAAATAATAAAGGACCATAACAAGGTCACAGGATTCATGGTTTAGTATATATTTTTGTGTATATGCTATACATACATATATATGTATTTTGTATATATACCGTACATATAAATATAAACACACATACATTTAATACGTCAATGAAATTTGAAATTAAAACATACCATGTTGGGCTTCCCTGGTGGTGCAGTGGTTGAGAATCTGCCTGCCAATGCAGGGGACACGGGTTCGAGCCCTGGTCTGGGAAGATCCCGCGTGCCGCGGAGCAACTGGGCCCGTGAGCCACAACTACTGAGCCTGCGCGTCTGGAGCCTGTGCCCTGCAACAAGAGAGGCCGCGACAGTGAGAGGCCCGCGCACCGCGATGAAGAGTGGCCCCCGCTTGCCGCAACTAGAGAAAGCCCTCGCACAGAAACAAAAACCCACCACAGCCAAAAATAAATAAAATAAATTTCTAGTTAATATTAAAAACAAAAAAAAAACATACCATGTATATTGTACCATAAAAATGAAGTACTTAAATATAAATCTAACAAAATATGTATAGGAACTATATGTGCAAAACTATAAAATGCTGATAAAAGAAACCAAAGATTAAATAAATCAAGAGTTATTCTGTGTATACTGACTGGAAAAATCAATATTATTAAGATGTTTATTCTTCTTAACTGTATCTATATATTCCATGCAATTCCAATCAAAATTCCAGTGAGCTCTTTTCTTGATATTGACACACTAATATCAAGTTAATGTGGAAAGGAGAAAGACCTAAAACAGCCAAAACAATAATAGAAGATTAACAGCATAGCTGTAGTGCTAACAATTCCTGATTTCAAGAATTACTATAAAGCTACAGTAATCAAGAGAGCATGATATTGGCTCAAGAGTAGACACATAGATCAATTAAACCATAGAAACAGCCCAGAAGGAGAGGCACAGAAATGCAGTCAACTGGTATTTCACAAGGGACAAAGACAATCAAGAGAGAAATAGATGAATGGATAAACAAAGTGTGGTACATTCAAACAGTGCAATATTCTTCAATGAAGAAAAATAAATGAACTAAAATGCCATGAAAGGATATGGATGAATATTAAATGTATAGGGTAAAATGAAAGAAGCCAGTAGCAAAAGTCTACATACTGAATTATTCCACTTATATGACATCTGGAAATGACAGAACCTATAGGCATGGTAAATCAGTAATGGCCAGTAGATTAAAGAAGGGCTAGAAATGATGATGAAACACAGGGAATATGTTCAGAGTTTCAAAACAATGCTGTATACTTTCATTGCAGATACATGACACTAAGCATTTGTAAAATTCCATAGAGCTTTACAGCTCAAATAGTAAATATTAATATAAACAAATTTTAAAAAATCATTTAAGAGGTCAGGGGAATCCAGGATGGGTGCAGAATGTAACTCGGGGCTGGGTATATGGGAACTGTCTGTATTACCCTTTCAATTTTTCTATAAATCTAAAATGTTTTCTAAAAACAAAAACTTATTTTTAAAAAATTCTGCAAGACACAAATAGAATACATTCAAAGAAAGTCACATCATAGTCAAACATCATAAATGAAAATAATATTTAACCAGAAAATAAAAAGATACATTATATTCTGGCACAACAATAAGAAGAATGAGAGCTAACATCATCAGAAACAAGTGAAGCCAGAGATAATAAAATCATATATTTAATGAAATTATAGGAAAAATGTGTAACCCCCAAACTTTATCTCTACTAATAATTTTGTCCCAAAATTAAGGTTAAATAATGAAATTTTCAAATAAACAAGAACAGGCAGAATTTGTTGCTAGCTGAACCAGACTGCAAGGAATACTGTTGATAGCTCTTCAGATAAGACAAAGAAAACCAAACCAAACCAAAACAAACAAACAAAAATGAGCACAAATTTACTGATGTACGTATCTGCAGGAAGAAACGAAGAGCACCGGAAAGGGAAATTGTGAATTTAACCATAAAATAATATTTATAAAATATATTAAATAGTTACTAACTCTTTAAAGAAAAAACTACACTGTGCATACATAACACATAATAGAAGGAGAATGAGTGACAACTAAAGTACAAAGGACAAAACAACAATACATGGTATTTTACTTACAATAATGGCTAACTGGCATAATTTAAGTCACTTTGAAAAGGTAAAGATTAAAAAGCTGAATTTAGAAAATAACCAGTAATAACACAAAGCAACATACATTTAAAACACTGACAGAATTAACAGGAGTTACAGAAAAATATACAATGAACCACAGCTATTTCAAATAGGATTTTCTCATAATTAAAAACAAAACAATCAGTAATGCTATAAAAGCTTTATTTTTTATTGAAGTAAAATTGATGTATACCATTATAAAAGTTTCCGGTGTGCAACACTGTAATTCAATACACAACGGGATCATCATCAAAAGTGTAGTTATCATCCATCACCACAGAGTCGATCCCTTTTACCCATTTTGCCCACCTCTCAACCCCTTCTCCTCTGCTGTATCTCTTCTAGATATAAAAGTTTTAAACTATATTATTATCTAACTTACCTAACAGAAATTTATAGAATACTACATCTGGCAGCTAAAATACATAGTCTTTGGGGCTATAAAACAAGTCTCAATAAGTCACAAAGGATCATATGTTCTGTGAACATACATAAATGAATAAATGCTTTCGCGAAGAATAATGAGATAATCTTATGTGTTTGAGAATTAGCAGTACGTGTCTAAATGAACACTTGTTTAAAAAAATGCAATGGGAATTTAAAATATATTATTGACAGTATGGAAATAGAAATGTACCTTATCAAAACTTATATGATTGAGGCAAAACAGTCTTTGGCTATACTTTATCATTTAAATATGAAAGTTTAAAAAATCAATCAGCTAAGCCTCCATCTCAAGATTCTAAAAAGGAAAAGGGGAAATTTAAAACCCAGAGGAAGAAGAAGGATAAAAAGTAGAATGATGAGAACAAAGATCAAAGATATAAAATAGAGAAAAATAACAAAGCCATAAGCGTTAATCTTTGAAAGTTTAATAAAATTGATAAACTCTGTAGTAGTAGAATAATACCCCCTCCCAAGTTGTATAAGTGTTATTTCCCAGAACCTGGGAATATGTTCCCTTACGTGGCAAAGAGACATTGCAGATGCAGTTAAGTCAGGATCTCCATAGCGTTTCCTGAATTACCCTGGTGAGCCAGTGTAATCACAAAGGTCCTTATTTTGAAAAAGAGTAGACGAGGGAAGCAGAAGTGTCGGAGTCAGAAAAGGAGATGTGACAGTGGAAGCAAAGTGAGAATGATTTCATTTCAGGCTGTAAGTATGGAAGGGGGCCAGTAGCTGAGGATTGGGGAGAGCCTCTAGAAGCTGAGAAAGGCAAGAAACTGGATTCCCAGAATGTGCAGAAGGAATGGGGTCCTGTAAACATTTTAACTGTAGCTTAGTTAGACCTATTTTGAACTGTGATCTCCAGAACTGTAAAATAATCAATTTGTGGTGTTTTAAGTCACTAAGATTGTGTTAATTTGGTACAGCAGCAACAGGAAACTAAGAGAAACCCTTAGCAAGACTGATAAAAAAATGTAAAGTACACACAAATTAACGTTAACTGAAAGCAGTATAGTGGTGCCAATACACATATTTTCAAATTAAAGGAGAATAAGAGAATAGTGTATTTCCTTCTTGATTTTCAATACTGTATTTAGCAGAAACCAACTTTATTTATTAGCATAAGGACATAGGGGCGACAATGAAAAACAACAATCATAAGGAGAAAAAAGAAAAGAAAACAAAATGTACTATTTAATTAATTGTAAATGGATTAAAAAAATCATCCATTTTTAATTTGCTGTTTGTTAACTTTTTTTTTTTTAACATCTTTATTGGAGTATAATTCCTTTACAGTGTTGTGTTAGTTTCTGCTGTATATCAAAGTGAATCAGCTATACATATACATATAGCCCCAGATGCCCTCCCTCTTGCCTCTCCCTTCCCCCGTCCCTATCCCACCCCTCTAGGTGGTCACAAAGCACGGAGCTGATCTCCCTGTGCTTGAGTATCTTTTTAAAACAGCAAGATGTCCGGATCCTAATATCAATAAAACAAATTAGGACCATAAATGACTCCATTAAAATAAATCTGTTGCCCATAAATTTTCTAGCAATTAATATAAATCAACTTTATTATAAATTGTATAGTACACTCCTGCCAAACTGAGAACTATATATTTTATTTCCATCTGTATTTTGAAGTGTGAATACTAGAAAATTAGCTTTAATAAAAGCTCAATTAATCTAAGTAATAATGCCTAAATATCTCTTGGTGTGAAGGGTCTTGAAACACATGACTTTCCATCCCAATGCCAGTTTTGTCTAATCATCTTATGGGCAAAATTTATGTCATATTTTTACTTTGAAAAATCTATTTGGAACAAAGAAAACTATAGTTAGGCAACAATTCCTGTATTGTTGAAAATTAGCAACTGTTATCACAACAACAACAATAAAATGTACTTTGACTCCAATGTAATTATGTACTTAATTTTTCTCTTTTTTAGTTTTCAAGAACCATTTTTTATTAAACCCATATAAGAAAATTTACTTATCGGTGTTATTTCTATTTAATTTACAAGAAGACTGAAGCAACAGTTATGTCAGTATTATATATTGCTTAAATTTTTTCACTGATTTTATGTTAGAGTTATTTGGAAAGTTTATAGTCCTTAAATTTCGATTAATGTCCTCACATTTTGTTGCATGTGTGCTCAGTTCTCCCAAAAATTATTTGAACTTGACCACTCTGAATATAAAGCTGGCATTCAAGTCGATCAAAAAATTACTTATGTCTTTGGTGAAATGTCTATTTACGTCTTCCGCCCATTTTTTAATTGGATTGTTTGTTTTTTTTGATATTGAGCTGCACGAGCTGTTTGTATATTTAGGAGATTGATCCTTTATCAATTGTTTCATTGGCAAATATTTTCTCCCATTCTGAGGGTTGTCTTTTCATCTTATTTATGGTTTCCTTTGCTGTGCAAAAGCTTTTAAGTTTAATTAGGTCCCAGAAGACATACAGATGGCCAAGAGGCACACGAAAAGATGCTCAACATCACTAATTATTAGAGAAATGCAAGTCAAAACTACAGTGAGGTGATACCTCACACCGGTCAGAATGGCCATTATCAAAAAATCTAGAAACAATAAATGCTGGAAAGGGTGTGGTGAAAAGGGAACCCTCCTGCACTGTTGGTGGGAATGTAAGTTGATACAACTATGGAGAACAGTGTGGAGGTTCCTTAAAAAACTAAAAATAGAACTACCATATGACCCAGCAATCCCACTACTGGGCATATACCCTGAGAAAAGCATAATTCAAAAAAGAGACATGTACCACAGTGTTCACTGCAGCACTATTTACAATAACCAGGACATAGAACTAACCTAGATGGATAAAGAAGATGTGGCACCTATAGACAATGGAGTATTACTCAGTCATAAAAAGAAACGAAACTGAGTTATTTGTAGTGAGGTGGATGGACCTAGAGTCTGTCATACAGAGTGAAGTAAGTCAGAAAAAGAAAAACAAATACGTATGCTAACGCATATATGGAATAGATTCCATATATGCAATCTAAAAAAAAAAAAAAATGGTACTGATGAACCTAGTGGCAGGGCAGGAATAAAGATGTAGACATAGAGAATGGACTTGAGGATATTGGGGTGGAAGGGAAAGCTGGGGCGAACTGAGAGTATGACATACATACACTACCAAATGTAAAACAGTTTGCTAGTGGGAAGAAGCAGCACAGCACAGGGAGATCAGCTCGGTGCTTTGCGATGACCTAGAGGGGTGGGATAGGGAGGATGGGAGGGAGGCTCAAGAGGGATATGGGGACACGTGTATGCATATGGCTGATTCACTTTGTTGTACAGCAGAAACTAACACAGCATTGTGAAGCAACTATACTCCAATAAAGATCTATTTAAAAATTACGTATGATTTAAGTGAAATTCATTAAGACTAAGTACTTAATGAAAATTAGCAAGGTGTTTCATCTCTCTTCAGAAACAAATATCCATTTTTACCTTTACTTGATATATCTGAAGTAACGTATATAGATTTGCCTTTGAATATTACATTTCTTCCATCTGGTCCACTACTATTTTGGAAAGCTTGGTCCTTTCTGAGTGAGAAACATAAGATTTGAAATGATTAAGGTCCATTTATAACATTACTATTTGCTTAAATTTTATATCATTATCTGTCATTATTGAGTAGAATGCATCACCCCTGAAGGAGGCATATGAGTCTAATGGTAAAAATATAAGGATGAGGCATATATTTAGGTCATGGATAACTCAGCAGGTAATGAAGAACGGAGGAGGCATTTAAAATCCCCTACATTTGAAAATCTTGTAAGCCAAAAGATGATTCTTAAACTACAGAAAATGTTATGTGTTTATCTAATTGCTTGATAGTGTTTCTTGTTTTCTTTCATAAAGATGCATGGTACTGCTATTGGGGAAATTAAATTTACTTAGACCGCATGAAATCGTAAAGTAAAACAGTACTAATTATTACTAATACTAATACTATGAGAAGAAGAAGGAGAAGAAGGAGAGGAAGAGGGGAAAATTCAATTGTAATAATATCCATTTTTAAGTATTTTATGTCCCAAGCTCTCTGCTATGTGGTATATGTGAATTAACTTATTAAATCATCTCACCAGACTTGTGGGTAAGTACTACACTATATAAGATTCTTTTGCCTGAAAAAAATAGAAAATCCCAATTCAGTAAGAAAAATTTATTACCTCATATAGCAAAGACTCTAAAGGTCAGGCACCCCCAGGGTTGTTTAATTCAGTGGCTGAATGATGTCATCAAGAACCCAGCTCTTTTCGTTATTTTCTGACCCGCCCTCCTCAGCACCTTTGTTCTCAGCCTTCCTCCCTTCATGAGAGTAAAATGGTTATGACTCTGTGTGTAAGCATGAGAACGTGTAGTAGAAAATGTGGGTAACTCTTCTTGCGTGAGTTTTCTTTTTTAAAGGGGCAACTTTCCCCAGACTCTTTCCAGCAGACTTCTCCAAATGTAAATGAAGATGAATACAAATTTAACCATGATTAAAATATATTTTTTATCTTTAGGGTAGGATCAAAGTTTCGTAATCATCCCTAGAT
The DNA here is from genome assembly GCF_965194825.1 of Balaenoptera physalus. Classification (NCBI taxonomy): domain Eukaryota; kingdom Metazoa; phylum Chordata; class Mammalia; order Artiodactyla; family Balaenopteridae; genus Balaenoptera; species Balaenoptera physalus. The sequence continues at coordinate 58,009 of NW_028124939.1, read as the reverse complement.
CTATCACTGGCAAAGAGAATAAGATTTTAATGATCAGCTTAGAGTACGCAGGATTTAACAGTGAGTCCTATGGGAGAGAATTAAAAACATGAACAAAATAACCAAGTAGGGAGATTGAAAGTGAGGTAGGCAACCACTTATGTCTGCTACAGATATTATCTTTACTTTCTAGATAATCAAACAAGGGATAAAAGAAATGGTGAGATTAACATTATTGGGACAGGAAGTTGCAGAATATGAATTCAATGACACGTTGAAGGGTTGGAGAGATTTAGTAGCTTGTTCCAATAAGACAATGCACAGTAATGTGTTAGAGGAGGAAAAAATAAAAGAAAGACATTTCTCTGGACTTAAGAAGGTGATGTCTGTGCCAGAATTCATATCATTAAGTTATTTTCTGGACCAGACATTTATTTCAGAGATCTAACTAATATTTTTACTGTCTTTTTTTTTTTTTTTCTATTTGAGGTAAGAGATTCTAGAGCATATTTGAATGTTGATGTGATGATCCAATACACAGGAAGAGATTAAGGAAACAGAGAAAATCAAGTAACGGCAGGAGAAATTTCTTTCATAAGTCACTAGTAGAGGATAACAAGAATAATTACTGAGAGATTTAAAAGAAAGAAAGCCCTTCCAATGTTTGAGAAGAATGAGAAAACATGGATATACTCAGTAAAGTCTGGAAAATTATTCATAGAAGACAATGCAGCCAGTGTTTTAGTTCACATCCTCATTATTATCCTCAATTTTTAATTTTTCATCTTTATTCACCTCTTTATTCTTCACATGTTTCTCCTCATATACTAACTATTAATTTTCAAGTTCCTTATAAAAATTAAAATACTATTCTGGGGAAAATGTTACTAGAAATCTTTATACACTTACACAAACCTTAGAACTCAAGCACATCATAATGAAAACATGAACTAAGACAAATATATAGTGCTTGAATGGCATCAAATTTTATTGTGTTAAACTGTGTAAAACTTTCCTATAAAAAAATGTAAAGGTTTATATTAAGAAGTCAGAGTGCCATTGTACTTTAATCAGGCGCTCATCTAAATGGAAATGAGCAAGACTAATTTTGTAGAATTTAGATGCTGAGCTGAACCAAACTTATTATAAAAGAACTGGTGAATCTATCAGAGCAAAGGTAAGTAACTATCTTGTAAAGTAAATTCATCTATAATGCAATAAAAAGATGTATTAAATCCAAGGATGAGAGATTTGTTGCTGCCCTTGAATATACATTCAAATAGCTTTAAAAAAATCTGCCTGAAGGCCCCCCCAGGTGTGTGGTTGGACCAGGAGTATAGGGGGGAACTGAAGCCTTAAAGCCCACTTAAAGCCAACAAAAGATCAGAAAGAAAAATTAAGGAAACAATCCTATTTACCATCACATCAAAAGAAATAAAATACCTAAGAACAAACTTACCTAAGGAGACAAAAGAACTGTACTCTGAACACCATAAGATGCTGATTAAAGAAATTAAACATGACACAAACAGTTGGATGATATACCATGTTCTTGGACTGGAAGAATCAATATTGTTAAAATGATCATATAACCCAAGACAATCCACAGATTCGACGCAATCCCTATCAAATGACCAATGGCATTTTTCACAGAACTAGAACAAAAAATTTTTTAATTTGTATGAAAACACAAAGACCCCTATTAGCCACACCAACTTTAAGAAAGAAAAACGGAGCTGGAGGTAACAGACTTCCTGACTTCAGACCATACTACAAAGTTACAGTCATGAAAACAACATGGTACTGGCACAAAACAGAAATATAGATCAATGGAACAGGAAAGAGAGCCCCGAAGTAGACCCAACCACCTATGGTCAATTAATCTATGACAACAAAGGCAAGAATACGCAGTAGAGAAAAGACAGCCTCTTCAATAACTGGTGCTGGGAAAACTGGACAGCTACATGTAAAAGAATGAAATTGAACATTCTTTAACATCATACGCAAAAATAATCTTAAAATGAGTTAAAGACCTAAATGTAAGAGTGGATACTATAAAACTCCTAGAGGAAAACATAGGCAGAAGACACTTTGACATAAATTGTAGCAAAATCTTTTTGGAACCACCTCCTAGAGCAATGAAAATGGAAACAAAAATTAACAAATGGGACTTAGTTAAACTGAAAATCTTTTGCGCAGCAAAGGAAACCATAAACAAAACGAAAAGAGCCTACAGAATGGGAGAAAATATTTGCAAACGATGTAACCCATGAGGGATTAAACTCTAAAATATACAAACAGCTCACACAGCTCAATAGAAAAAGAAAAACTCAATGAAAAAAATTGCAGGAGATCTAAATAGACATTTCTCCCAAGAAGACATAGAGATGGCCAACAGGCACATGAAAGGATGCTCAAATCGCTAATTATTAGAGAAAGGTAAATCAAAACTACAATGAGGACAGCAACAGTCAGCTCTACCCACCACCAGAGCCTCCCATCAAGCCTCTTAGATAGCCTCAACCACCAGAGGGCAGAGAGCAGAAGCAAGAAAAACTACAATCCTGCAGCCTGCGGACCAAAAACCACAGTTACAGAAAGATAGAGAAGATGAAAAGGCAGAGGGCTATATACCAGATGAAGGAACAAGAAAAAACCCCAGAAAAACAACTAAATGAAGTGGAGATAGGCAACCTTCCAGAGAAAGAATTCAGAATAATGATAGTGAAGATGATCCAGGACCTCGGAATAAGAATGGAGGCAAAGATTGAGAAGATGCAAGAAATGATTAACAAAGACCTAGAAGAATTAAAGAACAAACAAACAGAGATGACCAATACAATAACTGAAATGAAAACTACACTAGAAGGAATCCATAGCAGAATAACTGAGGCAGAAGAACGGATAAGTGACCTGGAAGACAGAATGGTGGAATTCACTGCTGCGGAACAGACTAAAGAAAAAAGAATGAAAAGAAATGAAGACAGCCTAAGAGACCTCTGGGACAACATTAAACGCAACAACATTCGCATTATAGGGGTCCCAGAAGGAGAAGAGAGAGAGAAAGGACCAGAGAAAATATTTGAAGAGATTATAGTCGAAAACTTCCCTAACATGGGAAAGGAGATAGCCACCCAAGTCCAGGAAGCGCAGAGAGTCCCATACAGAATAAACCCAAGGAGAAACACGCCGAGACACATAGTAATCAAAGTGGCAAAAATTAAAGACAAAGAAAAATTATTGAAAGCAGCAAGGGAAAAACGACAAATAACATACAAGGGAACTCCCATAAGGTTAACAGCTGATTTCTCAGCAGAAACTCTGCAAGCCAGAAGGGAGTGGCATGATATACTTAAAGTGATGAAAGGGAAGAACCTACAACCAAGATTACTCTATCCGGCAAGGATCTCATTTAGATTTGATGGAGAAATCAAAAGCTTTACAGACAAACAAAAGCTAAGAGAATTCAGCACCACCAAACCAGCTCTACAACAAATGCTAAAGGAACTTCTCTAAGTGGGAAACACAAGAGAAGAAAAGGACCTACAAAAACAAACCCAAAACAATTAAGAAAATGGTCATAGGAACATACATATCGATAATTACCTTAAACGTGAATGGATTAAACGCCCCAACCAAAAGACATAGACTGGCTGAATGGATACAAAAACAGGACCCATATATATGCTGTCTACAAGAGACCCACTTTAGACCTAGGGACACATACAGACTGAGAGTTAGGGGATGGAAAAAGATATTCCATGCAAATGGAAATCAAAAGAAAGCTGGAGTAGCTATACTCATATCAGATAAAATAGACTTTAAAATAAAGAATGTTACAAGAGGCAAGGAAGGACACTACATAATGATCCAGGGATCAATCCAAGAAGAAGATATAACAATTATAAATATATATGCACCCAACATAGGAGCACCTCAATACATAAGGCAACTGCTAACAGCTATAAAAGAGGAAATCGACAGTAACACAATAATAGTGGGGGACTTTAACACTTCACTTACACCAATGGACAGATCATCCAAAATGAAAATAAATAAGGAAACAGAAGCTTTAAATGACACAATAGACCAGATAGATTTAATTGATATATATAGGACATTCCATCCAAAAACAGCAGATTACACATTCTTCTCAAGTGCGCACGGAACATTCTCCAGGATAGATCACATCTTGGGTCACAAATCAAGCCTCAGTAAATTTAAGAAAATTGAAATCATACCAAGCATCTTTTCTGACCACAACGCTATGAGATTAGAAATGAATTACAGGGAAAAAAACGTAAAAAAGACAAACACATGGAGGCTAAACAATACGTTACTAAATAACCAAAAGATCACTGAAGAAATCAAAGAGGAAATAAGAAAATACCTAGAGACAAATGACAATGAAAACACGACGACCCAAAACCTATGGGATGCAGCAAAAGCGGTTCTAAGAGGGAAGTTTATAGCTATACAAGCCTACCTAAAGAAACAAGAAAAATCTCAAGTAAACAATCTAACCTTACACCTAAAGAAACTAGAGAAAGAAGAACAAACAAAACCCAAAGTTAGCAGAAGGAAAGAAATCATAAAGATCAGAGCAGAAATAAATGAGATAGAAACAAAGAAAACAATAGCAAAGATCAATAAAACTAAAAGTTGGTTCTTTGAGAAGATAAACAAAATTGATAAGCCATTAGCCAGACTCATCAAGAAAAAGAGGGAGAGGACTCAAATCAATCAAATCAGAAATGAAAAAGGAGAAGTTACAACAGACACTGCAGAAATACAAAACATCCTAAGAGACTACTATAAGCAACTTTATGCCAATAAAATGGACAACCTGGAAGAAATGGACAAATTCTTAGAAAGGTATAACCTTCCAAGACTGAATCAGGAAGAAACAGAAAATATGAACAGACCAATCACAAGTAATGAAATTGAAACTGTGATTAAAAATCTTCCAACAAACAAAAGTCCAGGACCAGATGGCTTCACAGGTGAATTCTATCAAACATTTAGAGAAGAGCTAACACCCATCCTTCTCAAACTCTTCCAAAAAATTGCAGAGGAAGGAACACTCCCAAACTCATTCTATGAGGCCACCATCACCCTGATACCAAAACCAGACAAAGACACTACAAAAAAAGAAAATTACAGACCAATATCACTGATGAATATAGATGCAAAAATCCTCAACAAAATACTAGCACACAGAATCCAACAACACATTAAAAGGATCATACACCACGATCAAGTGGGATTTATCCCAGGGATGCAAGGATTCTTCAATATACGCAAATCAATCATTGTGATACACCATATTAACAAACTGAAGAATAAAAACCATATGATCATCTCAATAGATGCAGAAAAAGCTTTTGACAAAATTCAACACCCATTTCTGATAAAAACTCTCCAGAAAGTGGGCATAGAGGGAACCTACCTCAACATAATAAAGGCCATATATGACAAACCCACAGCAAACATCATTCTCAATGGTGAAAAACTGAAAGCATTTCCTCTAAGATCAGGAACGAGACAAGGATGTCCACTCTCACCACTATTATTCAACATAGTTCTGGAAGTCCTAGCCACGGCAATCAGAGAAGAAAAAGAAATAAAAGGAATACGAATTGGAAAAGAGGAAGTAAAACTGTCACTGTTTGCGGATGACATGATACTATACATAGAGAATCCTAAAACTGCCACCAGAAAACTGCTAGAGCTAATTAATGAATATGGTAAAGTTGCAGGATACAAAATTAATGCACAGAAATCTCTTGCATTCCTATACACTAATGATGAAAAATCTGAAAGAGAAATTATGGAAGCACTCCCATTTACCATTGCAACAAAAAGAATAAAATACCTAGGAATAAACCTACCTAGGGAGACAAAAGACCTGTATGCAGAAAACTATAAGACACTGATGAAAGAAATTAAAGATGATACCAACAGATGGAGAGATATACCATGTTCTTGGATTGGAAGAATCAACATTGTGAAAATGAGTATACTACCCAAAGCAATCTACAGATTCAATGCAATCCCTATCAAATTACCAATGGCATTTTTTACGGAGCTAGAACAAATCATCTTAAAATTTGTATGGAGACACAAAAGACCCCGAATAGCCAAAGCAGTCTTGAGGCAAAAAAATGGAGCTGGAGGAATCAGACTCCCTGACTTCAGACTATACTACAAAGCTACAGTAATCAAGACAATATGGTACTGCCACAAAAACAGAAACATAGATCAATGGAACAAGATAGAAAGCCCAGAGATTAACCCACGCACCTATGGTCAACTAATCTATGACAAAGGAGGCAAAGATATACAATGGAGAAAAGACAGTCTCTTCAATAAGCGGTGCTGGGAAAACTGGACAGCCACATGTAAAAGAATGAAATTAGAATACTCCCTAACACCATACACAAAAATAAACTCAAAATGGATTCGAGACCTAAATGTAAGACTGGACACTATAAAACTCTTAGAGGAAAACATAGGAAGAACACTCTTTGACATAAATCACAGCAAGATCTTTTTTGATCCGCCTCCTAGAGTAATGGAAACAAAAACAAAAATAAACAAGTGGGACCTAATGAAACTTCAAAGCTTTTGCACAGCAAAGGAAACCATAAACAAGACGAAAAGACAACCCTCAGAATGGGAGAAAATATTTGCAAATGCATCAACGGACAAAGGATTAATCTCCAAAATATATAAACAGCTCATTCAGCTCAATATCAAAGAAACAAACACCCCAATCCAAAAATGGGCAGAAGACCTAAATAGACATTTCTCCAAAGAAGACATACAGACGGCCACGAAGCACATGAAAAGATGCTCAACGTCACTAATTATTAGAGAAATGCAAATCAAAACTACAATGAGGTATCACCTCACTCCTGTTAGAATGGGCATCATCAGAAAATCTACAAACAACAAATGCTGGAGAGGGTGTGGAGAAAAGGGAACCCTCTTGCACTGTTGGTGGGAATGTAAATTGATACAGGCCCTATGGAGAACAATATGGAGGTTCCTTAAAAAGCTAAACATAGAATTACCATATGACCCAGCAATCCCACTACTGGGCATATACCCAGAGAAAACCGTAATTCAAAAGGACACATGCACCCGAATGTTCATTGCAGCACTATTTACAATAGCCAGGTCATGGAAGCAACCTAAATGCCCATCAACAGACGAATGGATAAAGAAGTTGTGGTACATATATACAATGGAATATTACTCAGCCATAAAAAGGAACAAAATTGAGTCATTTGTTGAGACGTGGATGGATCTAGAGACTGTCATACAGAGTGAAGTAAGTCAAAAAGAGAAAAACAAATATCATATATTAATGCATGTATGTGGAACCTAGAAAAGTGGTACAGATGAGCCAGTTTGCAGGGCAGAAGTTGAGACACAGATGTAGAGAATGGACATATGGACGCCAAGGGGGGAAAACTGCGGTGAGGTGGGGATGGTGGTGTGCTGAATTGGGCGATTGGGATTGACATGTATACACTGATGTGTATAAAATTGATGCCTAATAAGAACCTGCAGTATAAAAAAACAAACAATACAACTAATACTAAACTTTCATTGGGTTATTTGTATGGAAATATGTTAATATAAATGTTTCAGACATTACATGAAATTTCTAAAAATCTTATATTTGTATTTGTGTGGAAATATGTATGGAAATATGTTAATATAAATGTTCCAGACATTACATGAAATTTCTAAAAATCTTATATTTGTATTTGTATGGAAATATGTATGGAAATATGTTAATATAAATGTTCCAGACATTACATGAAACTTCTAAAAATCTTATATGTTCTGGTATAATGTTATAAGTCATAATCCTAGTTATTACTTTAAAATGTATATCTCAGAAATAACTAATTTTCTTGTCAACTGCATTATTATGAACTTTCATCAAATCTTTTACTGTGGTCATTTTTAAGTCTTTTGTCATTTACAGACAGTTCTGGGTGTACTCTGATGATTTTGCAAATATGTTCCTATAAAAGGGTTTCATCTTCAAGAAATTCATGGAAAAGACTCTGACAAGTACAGGTTTCTGGTCACTGACTGTACTGCTGAACTGAATGAATAAGCATTTTCAGAACTCTGATGAAAAACTGATGAACACATAAAAGTGCTAACAAAAGATCAAGATGAAAAAAAACAATTAATTACATGGGACTGAGTGAACTGATGAGGATGAGTATAATTTTTGTGACTTTCTGTCTGAATTTAAAAAAAAAAAAAAATCCCACAAGGACTCAGAGGCAAAGAATATACAAATCCATTTTCACTGCAAAGTAAAGGAGCTGTTACAGTGGAGGATTACTGGACTGAACGTCAATATTATGACATAGTATGAGTGTGTTTCATGTAGGGTAATTGCAATCATTGTTGCTTTTGTTGTGGTCATCCATGTACAATGCTTGGTGTCAGTCTATTTATCTCTTGTAAAAATAAAATATACTGTGTGTGTGTGAAAAAAAAAAAAAAAAAAGACGACTTGTAAGCCAACTGGAAGATCTGACCAACAAAATTGTGCAGTTTTTTCCCCCTTCCTTTAAATACAAGTATATGATTAAGAAGGGTTCCTTTCTCTGAATCTTCTCAGCCTCAAAATGTGACTTGGAGAGAAGAAGAAGAATATTGTGATGAGTAGTTAAAATGGTTGCTTTGAAATCCATTTGCTTTGAATGGTTGCTTTGAAATGGGAGGCAGCTAAATTTACGTTCTCTTCTTTGAGCTGTAGCTGGCTTTTTTGAAGTCAGTCCCATGCTTGTCTGGTTCAGGGGTCAGTCAGATATTTGGGTAAAATTTATACACAGAGTTTGGGGCTTCTCCTCCCTAACTCTGTACTTTCTGCCATTTTCACCTTCAGATTCCAGAAGCTATGACTGCCCTGAACTCTGTCTTCTAGTTCTCCACAAGAATGAGGCTGATTTCTATTGAAGCTTTAGCCTCCCTGTCAGATGTAACTCTGGAGTAGTCTCAGGCTAAAAGCAAAACAAATGAGAAACTCACCTTTTACCCTGTGGTTTTCTCTGTTTCTAAGTGTTAACTCCCCTCTAGTATCTGCTTTTTATATATTTATTTTTCCAGAAAATATATCCACCTTTTCTTTATTCAACTTAAATCACTGAACTACATCAAGCCAAAAAGCCCTACTATTTTACATGTTATATGCCAGAAAACATACCTCACTAGAATATCGTATAGTAGTAATTTGTTATATCTAGGCCTAGTTAGATAAAGAAACAGTATCGAGCAGAGCTTTTTTAACGAAAAAAGGGAGGAAGAAGCTGCAATTTCCTATTCCTACATTAATAATTTTCATTAGAGTCGGTGTTCTTTGTGGGAAGAGAAGAGAAAACTAAATATAAAACTAGAATTTATGCATTGGCCAAAATAAACAGACCTAGAGGAAAATGTTGTCTAATTAAAAGATCACTGAAAATTATTTGCAGGCTATGATATCTACAATTACTAATCATTCTTATGTATAGTGTTCTATAGAGATTTTTTTTTTTAACATAGAGATTTTCTGAGACTTGACCAGTTTCTCAAGTGTCCCTCCAGGATAAAAAATAGTAATAAAAATAAAATTAAACATTTAATCAGTTTTAAAATTTAAAAATCATTTAAAGTTAATAAGGAGCCATAGAGTATTATTTATTAAGACTGTGAGATAGCAACATTTTAGATTTAAGTATACAGAACATAATAATCCTTTGAGAAAACAAACAAAAATTTAATAGAAATGTACCATACATATGTTCAAATTAGGAAGTTTTAATTGACATGTGGTGTGGATTTTTTTCTTCATGCCTATTATTAGATTTAATATATTTTACAGTTCAAAAGATTAAATCTCTTTGTATTATTATGGTTTGACAGTAAACCTGGATTTTCAAGCACATGGGTGACAGTAATGCAACTGGAAAGTTTCAGAGATAATAATACAGACCCATGTAGAGGGTGTAATTGTCCCAGGGGGGTAAGAGACATAGGTGTACTTGCTTATTCATAGACTGGTGACAGTTTACTATGACGCTAATCCTTACTTGTTTGAATGAATTAAATATATTTAAAATGAATGGTCATGAAGGCTGAAACATTTGACGCTAACATCCTAGCAACATTTCTTAGTTTCCTGTTGGTACCGAAGTACAAAATGCTAGGAAATATCAGTGACGTTTATTGAAGCGATTTCCTTTTTCCGTACTTGTGGGTTGATACTTCCAATCAAGTGTTGCTGATTAGATTCTGAAAGCATGTAATTGATTTTCAAACTCTTTACATCCTGGTTGCTATGTTTAAACAGCCACATGAGAAACATTTCCTGAGTCTAGGTAGATTGCTTTTTGTTTTACATGAGCAATAGCTTAAAAGGTGAGTTGACATTTAAAGAAATAAATATTCAAGCACGAGGTACATTTGAAAGTCATTAAGATTAATAAAGGTTTACAATAACATATTATCCTTAAGTGTTGACACAAATACTATGCTGTACTTATCTGACACTAATCTGTCTAACATATGAAGAATGGAAGCAATGATTTGATTTTGACCCAAATAATGATGTAATCATAACCTTTGCAAGAATGAATTAAAGCATATTCTAACCTTTTCATTATTTCACATTTTCACTACCAGAAAATCATTACTCAAAAGGGAAAGGAATGATTTTGCAACGGGGTCTTGCTTAGGGTTATATTTCAATTCCTCATAATGAAACATAAAGGACAGGAAAAAGAAGGTGAGGACATTCTATCAAATCACTACTTGCAGTTTTTCATATGTAATACTCAGTATAGTTTAAGACTTAACCAAGAGAACAACACATTATGTCTCAGCAGCAAATCTGTCAATATGCTGATGGAGCAGAGGCATAATATATGTTATTTGAATATTGCAACAGGTAACTTTTATTTGTAAAATGCAAGGAAGATTTTACTTTAAGGGAAAAACTTCACAACCTAAGGATTTAATTAAAAAATATCAAGTGAACAAAAATTCTGAAAGCCTGTGAACATTAAACTAGATGAAAATTACAAACTTTTAATATGAAAAATTAAGTAGATCATCCCTTGATTTGTTGAGCATAATAAAGCTTATTGAAACTAATCAAATGACATTTTTTCTCATGAAGGTCTTTCTGATATATAGCATTGGAAACTTACTTCATTGTTCATGATCATTAATGCTGAATTTAATTTAATTCTATTTATTTTAATATTCAAACCTTTATTAGCTTCTGACACCGGTCAACCCCACTCCTGGGAGCAGTTCCCTCCTATACTTGTAAGATCATTTAATATCTACTTCGTAAGGAAGTCTGCATTTAGACTCAGGTTTGTTTGCTTGATTAATTTGGTGAACTTAAAGACATTGCTTAGTCAAAATTCAAACAACACATGGATTCTAAATTGCTCCAAGGTAAATTCTCAATTCTATACAATTTGCTGATTTTTAAAGGGGGGAAAAAAAAGATTTTCTAACTTTTCTCCAATTGTTTCCAAGGACAATTGACAATTTAATGCTATCATTTACATGTAGGCCAAAACATGATTTGTTCCTGTCTCCTTTTCACTTAATTCAACTTAAAAAAAAAAATGTATTGATGGCCCACAATGAGCCAGGTTTTATTTCACTTTCCAAAGATACTTTAGTGAATCAAACAAAGATGCCTGCCTTTGTGGAGCTTATATTCTAGAAGCGATGGGGCAGCAGATAATGATAAACATGGACACATAAATGATATTTTACATTAAAAGGCAATGAGCCTTATGGAATGAAAGAACAAGGAAAGGGTTTTCAATTGTAGGCGGGGCCTGGGGGTGGATTATACTTTTACTTAGGCTGGTATGGGTAGACCTCCTTTTGGTGATAGTTGAGCCAAAAATTTGAAGAAGTGAGGGACTTCACCCATGAAGATATCTGGGGAAAATTGACCCATTCAGAGTCAGAGCAAAATCCTAAATGCGGAACTTGTCTGGTATGTTTGGAGAAAGCTATGAAGCTAGTGTCACCGGAGAAGCAGAAGGTGAACCGGAGCTCCCGCTGCATCTCAGTGATGTGAGATGTCTGAGAACTAAGGGAGGGGTAATCATGTGGGGCTTTTAAGTCATTTTGAAGAGTTTGGTTTATATTCAGAGTGAAATGGGAGCTAATTTAGAAAGACTGAACTTCTGTTTGTTAATGACAATTCTGGCTACCATATAGAGAAGTTGTGGGAGAGGAACTGGGGTCAAATCAGGTCACCTAACGATCAAGCGCTTCCTGTAATTCAGACAGGGAGTGACAGAAAATACAGCCAATCCAAATAAGTACATCTATTTCAGGAAACACCCTGAAGCATCTTTGAATAGGACACTATCTAGTTTACACACCAGTCACATCCGATATTCAAAGGATTTTATAAGGTTATCACTTTAAGTTAAGTTTGGGAACACACATTCACTCCTCTTCTGTGGAGAATGGCTTTTGGCAAGATATTTTTAGTGCCATAACTACATTTCAGTGTGAATTATTTGGTGTGCAGATTATATAAAATGCTTTGACGTATACTATATCAGTACACAGTAAAATCAAAGAGGAGAACTAAGCAGGGCTTAATTCATAGGCCTAGTGTTGCAAACTTCTTTCCCTTTGTCCCTCTGAAATCTGCTTCTCAGAGTGAGACACAATAGGTTGAGCAACAAGCAAGGATTAGGTATGGTTCACATATGATTCCAGAGTTGGTTTATAATCTTGAATGAGAACTGAAAAGTCAAAACCCCTTTACTACAATTCCTTTTCATGTGACTCTTGGGCATGCCATGTTTAAGAGGTACTGTGTCCCACATCCCTTTAGAAATACTAAGTATTTATCTAACTGCCATTCTCCTAGCTCTTTCTAGTCATGGTTCCAAACTGAGCCATGATTTTGAACCATCATTCAACATTTTAACGAGTATGTATTTATGTATCTAGTAAGTTTGGCCAGCCTGGCATTTTCATATGGATTCCCACATATACAGTTTAGGAAGATTACACACATTAAAATGGTTCTTTCTTCCAAAAGTCCCTGTTATATTTACTATAGAGAAAAAAAATTGGATGATCATTTTAACCCTTGCTAATGTTTTTTACAAGATTACAAAAAGTTTTATCTAATAAATAACATAAAATATGTTTTATAAAATATAGATAAATTTTACAAAATATATACAGAGGTTGTATTAATAATTAGTAATTAGTAAATAATTAATAACCAATACAAAACCAATCAGGGGGTTGCTGCTCAGATACACAATTATGAGGATAAAAACAGAACAAAAACAAACATCACTGGAATACAGACCCCCCTCAGCTCCACCACTAACTAATAATAGGGATTGTCCTTAAGGACCTCCTGCCTCCCTCTTGCTGTCAGAATCCATTGTTAGCGACACCCTTTCTCTTTCATCCCTCCACATGTGTACAAAACTCCCAGTACAACTGTATTTAGCTGTGTTCTTTCTCATATCAGGTAAAAAGTAATATGCAAATAAACATGTAATCAAAGAGGTGAGTTATTTGTCAAATCTTGTGAGTTGCAAGGTCTTCTTAGTATGACAGCTAAGGAGAAATTCAATGTTTATATTAGGAAAAAAAACGAATTTAATTATGAAATGTAATCAGCACTCATATGCTGTGTGCCTGCTCCTTGAAAAAAGTTTTGCTAAGTCATGCCTTCAATTTCAAGACCTTACAGTTCATTGGAATGAGGAACTATGAATAGATATGTGCACATCACTACCTCCAGTATAAGACACTGGGAGAGAAGAGCTGGAAGGTAGCACTATAATGCCCTAGATTGCACTAGACATTAAATCTTTACCCATAGGATACCCATTTCATTTTACTAAATGGCTCTCTATAAACCTAGTGAAATGAATGATTTGCCAGATATTGTAAAGAGGGTAGAACTACAGGATTTTATAGTGTAGGTTCAAACTCTTTGCCTGACTCTCATAGTTTATAAGCTAGTCTCTTGCAGCCTTCACACAATGATGTTAAAAGCAAAGCAGCTACAAATTCCCTACCGTCGTCCTGGGCCCCCGTATCTCCAACCAGGAGTCGCTGAGAGGACAGAGCAAAGCGTCACCCTGCTGAATAGCAATTACTGCTTCTGTAATACCTATAATAACTGGCCCTAGTTTATAAAATTGAAACAAATTGCTTACAAGTGATTATTTTCAAGCAACATAAATAGTTTAAAGCTACTGCATCTGAAAAGTTAATTACCCTGAGTGCAACTCAGCATAATTTGCCTTTATAAAATATTTTATATTAAAAACCAGGCTGTTCACTAATGTCAGACAAAGGATTGTTCCCTTTGTGACAAGTTCACTTTTAATTTGCTTTTATTAATTATTTACTGATCCTATTAATAAAGAAAAACTGGAAATATATTACATAGCCTTTTATTTTTGGAAATTGAGATGTATTTAGAACTAAAGAGGAAATGAAGGAAGTAAATGTTCTTGTAATTCTTCACTCTCTGGCCGCTTCTATTCCAGAGACAGGAACAGCCCCCAAGACCACACTGTGAATTCGTCTGAGAATATCAACTGGGCTCAGAAACTTCCTCTCCCCCGCCCTCCAGCAAAACACATTTTATAACCAATCTTAACGAGCTGCAGTCTAGTGACTGTCAGTGGCCAGACCAACAAAGCTGACAAATTAATTTACCTTAAAGCATAGTTAAGTGGTAATAGCAGTGCTGTTTTCTCAGAGAATGTTTGCATTTCAGTAGGGACTCCAGGTTACCCCAAAGGAATTGACAATTAATAGTGAAGCTATACAAATGGCACTGATCAGAAATACCTATACAAATGGGACAGTATTAAGGTATATATATTTTTTCTACATATATTTGCTCCTACAATTTCAATTAGGTAATGATTTTCTGTTTTCTTTCTCAATGGACATTTGTTGTAGGAAAGCAGAAAAAAGCAGCTTAAAGCCAAAGACTTTTCCAGTATTTTATAAAATCTGAAATTGAATAAAGAGGTAGGTGTTCCACATTAGAAATAAAGAGGATGATAACTTTGGGAAAGACAAGCCAACGACGGGCTGGTTTTCCCCAAGGATGAAAGCAGGTTGGAAGAACCTGAGGATTGTGAGAGTCGTGAGCCGACCTCCACCTGTTTGTGGGGAGGAGGCTGGGGGTGAGCTCGGGCTTATGGAAAAGGATGGAACTGAGCAACGTGGACGCTGGATCCCCACCCAGGAGCATCTGTATTGACCTAGTTCCTGAGCACGGCCCAGAAGCAACAGAGCTAATGGGAATGTGTCCTATAATACCTTGGGGCCATGTAAACATGTAAAGCACTGCGTTGTGCTGGAGTGGAAGTGTGCGCCCCAGTAATTGAGTTTAAATTGTACTTCTCCCATTCCTAGTAACTCTATTTTTGCATCCACACCCCAATCTCTCAGCTTCTGTCTTTCTAGGTGTCTCCTTGAGCACTATACATCACAGCAGATGCAAAGCAGGGTGTGATACGTCTTTCTGGAGCATCAAGTTTTTTTTGTTTTAAAGTATTTATTTATTTCTTTATTTATGGCTGTGTTGGGTCTTAGTTTCTGTGCTAGGGCTTTCTCTAGTTGTGGCAAGCGGGGGCCACTCTTCATCGCGGTGCGCGGGCCTCTCACTGTCGCGGCCTCTCTTGTTGCGGAGCACAGGCTCCAGATGCACAGGCTCAGTAATTGTGGCTCACGGGCCCAGCTGCTCCGCGGCACATGGGATCTTCCCAGACCAGGGCTCGAACCCGTGTCCCCTGCATTGGCGGGCAGATTCTCAACCACTGCGCCACCAGGGAAGCCCGAGCATCAAGTTTATTAACTAGAATTGGAAGAACCAAGGAGTCCTTGGAACAAGAACTATCCCCCTCCCCCACCAACACGGAAGACAGAAGAGTGGGGGAGGGGAGACGTGACCCAGGAATGACAGTCCAGTCTCTGAAGTTTCACCCAGGTGGGGGTTGAGGGGCAGACCTGCAGCCACGGTGGCCTCACTTTCGGTCGCCCGGGCTGCTCCGGACCATCCTCTGAGCTGGCCAGGGTCTTGGATACGATGCTTCTGAAGGCCGCGCAGAGAACACCCTCATCTTCCCCTGCACCGGGCCCCAGGGAGCGCGGCGGCCTGACCTTCCTGCCTCGGTCATGCATGGGGTTCACATGGGCTCACTTTATTATGACGCCTCATGCTGGGCAGCTTGCAACAAAGATGTTTCAAAACAAAGTTCCAGATTCTCCTAGCCACCCCTTGCTTTTTCTGGCTGTGGCCAGAGGGAGTGGATGAGGACACACTCTCAGGCTGCCCAGTGTGGGAGGACCCTCCAGTGTTGGACACACCCGGGGGGCAGCTGGTTCCCTCTGGGGCTCCAATCCTGCTGCTGGTGGAGGGGGATGTCCCAGTGCCACACTGGGGGGCTGGGCTGGGGGTGGCAGTCCTCGACTGCAGGCTGGGTGGGGGACAGGCAGACTCACCGGTCTTCTGCCCCGCCTGCTGGTCTTCCTGCAGCTGCACGTTTTCTCCCTGGTAGAGCCACCTGCTTTTCAGGGGGGACACCACAGGGCTTGGAGAAGGCTCGAGTTCACTGCCGCTGAGGTCCCCGCGACAGAAGGGCCTCACAGTTACGATGGAGGCCCCTACCTGGGGTTTCTCGGCGCTCACACTGCCTGTTCCAGCATCCTGGATCTGGTCGCAAGTCAAGCCCGGAGTCGTCACCGTTGTCACCTTCAGGTCCTCTTCACAGGGTGGCTGGAGTGGCTCCTTCTGGCCCATGTTTAACCAAGCATGCCTCATGAGGTCAGGTAAGGTGCCTCTGTCACTGGGGTTGAGGGCAATCATTTTTTGTAATAGATCCCTTATCTCCAAAGACAGATAAGGTGGGATGTGGTATTTCCCTTGTAGGACTTGCTTCCGCAGCTCCTGGAAGTCTTTTCCCACAAAGGGCCGGGACCCAGTTACCATGGCGTAGAGCACTACTCCCAGGCTCCACACGTCCACCGCAGGGCCGCTGTAGCTCTGCCCCAGGAAGATTTCCGGGGCACAGTAAGGGGGTGTGCCGCAGATTGTGTCCATTTGTCCAGAGTCATCACACTTGTTGCTGAGGCCAAAGTCTGCAAGTTTGATATTCATGTTCGAATCAAAGAGGAGGTTCAGTGGCTTCAGGTCCCGATGCACGATGCCCCTCTGGTGGCAGTGCTGCAGGGCGGAGAGCAGCTGCCGGAACGGGCCTCGGGCCTCCGCCTCTGTCATACGGCCATGGATCTTCAAATAGTGGTACATGTCCCCCCCACTGAGGTACTCCATCACCAGAATAAATGCCTCCTCTGTGTTAATCGCCCCCAGCAGTTTTACAATATTGGGGTGATTCAGGAGCTTCATACCGCACACTTCCCGGAAAAGTGCCTGGACACTTGCGACGCTCTGACGCCTTTTCTTAACCACCTTGAGAGCCACCTGTGTCCCGGTCAGAATGTGTCGCGCCAACTTCACTTTACCGAAGGTGCCTTCACCAATGGTGCGGAGGATCTCAAAGCCATCAATATGAGCCTCCTTGTCAGCAGAGTTGGCTGTGAGGCCCTGCATCGTGGTGACCTGCTAACTACACTGACTGACAGCACTACCTAGCAACGCTAACTACGCTAACTAACAATGCTAAGTGTACTAACAGTGCTAAGTGTGCTGTCTCTACTAACAACGCTAACTACGCTAACTGTACCAACGGCGCTAACTAGCACTAACTACACTAACTATGCTAATCAAGTATTAACTACACCAGCTATGCTAACTATACCAACAGTACTGACTATGCTAACTGTACTAATCTAGCAATACTAACTAAAATTAAGATACAAATGAGAAAAAGAACAAAGGAAGAAAAGAAAGCAGAAGAAATGGAAAAGAAACACCAAAAAATGGAGAAGAAAAAATTTAAAACTAAAAGAAATGATAAAGAGAGAAAAATGAGAAGAAGGCAAAGAAGAAAGAAAAATGAGAAAAATAAAAAAGAGTAGAGAAAAGAGAAAAACAAATCAACAAAATGGCAGCAACAAGGAAAAAACAAGCTAACTGTAGGTCCAAGGCCGTCAGGTCACCAAAAGCAGCTTCCTGGGCTCTAAGGACCAAAAACCTGGGCCCAGCTGCCCCTTTTACAGGGCTCTGTGAAGTACATCACAGTGGTGCACTCTGAGGTCAGAGCAAGAAATGGACGCATCACAGCTGGGGGTAAACCACAGGGGTTTTCTCACTTCTTGAGTTCAAGGCCCCTTTACACTTAGGAAAAAGGATCCCAAAGAAATTTTTCTTTACGTGTGTTATTAGACATTGGTATTCACTTTGTTATAAATTAAAATCTGTAGGATACTTCAGTGGCCTTTTTATTTCTCGTTTGAAAATCTGTAATAATTTTAAAGACCTCATAATCTCTACACTTGAAATATTCAATTCCTTTTCCTTAAATTCTGGTCTCAAAATAATGTTGCAACTTAACTGACTTCACGATACTATACAAAATGTTCTGCTGCATAAGACACGATAAGGTACATTATGAAAGTTCTATGAAGCTGAGAGAAGATTTGCCAGGAAGGTCATGAGCAGATTTCTCATCAGGAGCCTCGGAGGCCAGATGGCATGGCTCAATGTACTTCAAGTGTTGAAGGAAAGAAACCGTCAACCAAGAATCCTATATCTAGCAAAACTTTCCTTCGAAAATGAGGGAGAAATCAAGACATTCCCAGTTAATCAAGAGTTGAGAGAGTTCTTAACCACCAGACCCGCCTGCCACAGGGAGTTCTTCAGGTTGGAGTCAAGGACCCTGCACAGTAGCTCAAAGCCTTATGAAGAAATAAAGACCTCTGGCAAAAGTAGACAGATGGGCGATGAGAAAAGCTAATACTGTTGTAACTTTGGTTTGTAGCTCCACTTTTTGTTTTCTATTTGATTTAAGAGACTAATATATAATAAAACACACCACACACATAGAAATCAAAAAAAAATCTATACCTAAAGCTATCACTAGAATTAAAAAATTTCACACATCTTATTAATATATACACTTGATGAAAAAAGCGTTGAAACTTAGCATCAATATTGATATAACTATTTAGGAATTTAGATGACATGTTCCCCTATGTAATTAAATTAATATTTGGGAGAAAATTAGGAGATAAAAATTCTTTGAAATCTTAACATTTCATTATAAAAATAACCTTAATAATTACATAAATGAAGTAGAACTTTGGTGTGTAGATTTCTATCTACATATACATGGAAAATTATGAAATATATACAAACATGTACACACAGAATGGCCTTTACATATTCTATGAAAAATTCGTTCCCACCAACTAATGTATCACGGAAAAAAATTTCCAGAGGAGATATAGATAGATAGATAGATAGACAGACAGACAGATATGGATATATGTATCTATGTTTGCCTCTATAGACCCTTACTAGTAGTTGGCATTATGGATGGTTCTACTAATTGACTCTTCTCAAATTTCTCCATGTAAGTTTGAGATAAACATGTAGGACAGCTTTCTTACCATGTGGGTAGTAAATGGGAGCAACAAGGACTATTGAAGGAGAACACAGCACATTGCTGCGTTAGTCTACTGAATATACTAAAGGGAGAAATTGAACCATCCCCATGTCAATCCTTGGGGATTAAGCAGAAGAACAAGGTGTTTACGTTACTCAAGTTTCAAACAAGCGAACAGACACCTCAGCACTTCCAGGTAACTACATTTCCACAAAAACTCCTATGAACATGCCAATAAGTCCAGAGCATCAAGAACTATGGCTAAAGAGGCCTTATGAGGCACTCAAAGACCTCACTTAGCCTAGAGTAAGTGGTTATACAGACTAATCCTTCTGTAACCCAAGTGAGGGGTGGAGAAGAAGCACTTCCTCATAGCATAGGGCAGTGGTGATGGACAGAGAATATGCAAGGAATGAACTCTTAATACTGGCATCTTGTAGGCACACAGAGTATATAGATCATAGGAACAATGAGAAAAGAAACCTTTAGTTCCTTTAATTGGCTGAATTCATTAGAGGCTAGTATGGTTTCGACAAAAAAAAAAAAAAAAAAAAAGAGGCTCTTTCTAGCACAAGAGTTGGAAGATTGGTGGCCTATTTCAGTAGTTCTTATACAATCCAAACTCAGGTGAACAAGTGTTAGAGACAATATACTTTATTATGATCAATCTTTGTAGGAGAGGCATAAACCCAGTCTGATTATATTTGAAAAAAAACTACTGTGATAATACTTCCCTTCCACGTGTTGGAGTATAATCTGCCATAATATATTTGGAGAAAATCTGGAATTTATCACATTCACAGTGAAAAAAAGAACAATCTGCCAGGGATTGGGGAGGGGAGGAGGGAAGGATGAACAGCTAGAGCAGACAGGATTTTTAGGGCAGTAAAACTATTCCACATGATGTGGTGGTAATGGTGGGTACATAACATCATGCCTTTGACAAAACCCACAGAACTGTAGATCACAAAGAATGTGAGCCCTTAAAATAACTGACTTTATTTTATAACAATGTATCAATGTAGGTTCAATTTTAACATGCTTACCACACCAAGGCAAGATGTTAATAATGAGGGCAAGGGAAGGAGTGGGAGGGGGAGTATATGGGAACTCTGAACATTCTGCTCAATTTTTCTGCAAGCTCAAAACTATTCTAAAAATAAATTCCAATAATTCAAAAAATGTAAAGGGAATAAGAAAGGCATATGAAGTTAATACTAAACTAAAAACTTTGGAGTAGGCATATTAATTTCAACAAAGCTGATTTAAGAATCAGCTTGGGACACCTGGAAACAAAGGGCAGGGTTAGCCCCTACAGCCAGTGCTGCTTTACAAGATTTGGAATAAACACATAACTGAGTCTTTTGCTCCATGTGGGAGTGAAGAAAAGTGTAGGAGGGGCCTTGCCTCCAGCCTTACAGTCAGCTCCCTGAGGGGTTGTTCTCTATCTTGTTTCATAGTGAGACTGTTTATTGGTGACATTCTTTCTGGGTCAAAACCATTCCAGTGGGGTTAAGCTGAGACGAAGTGAGAGAGTGTCATGGACATACATACACTACCAAATGTAAAATAGATAGCTGGTGGGAAGCAGCCGCATAGCACAGGGAGATCAGCTCGGTGCTTTGTGACCACCTAGAGGGGTGGGATAGGGAGGGTGGGAGGGAGATGCAAGAGGGAGGAGATACGGGGATATATGTATACATATAGCTGATTCACTTTGTTATACAGCAGAAACTAACACAACATTGTAGAGCAATTATACTCCAATAAAGATGTTAAAAAAATTTTTTTTTTTAATTAAAAATACCAAGGAAAAGGTGGGACATTACATATTAATAAAAGTATCAATTCTCCAAAAAGACATAAAACTCCTAAAGTTGTGGAATCTGACATCAAGCTTTCAATATATGTGAAGCAAAAACTGATAGATCAAGTAGGTACAGAATCAGTAAGGATAGACTTGACCTGGACAGTAATAGCAATCAAACTAATATAATTGGCATTTATAGACTACTCCACTCAACAACAATAAAAGATACATTTTTCTCAAGCTCATGTGGATCACAGAGAAAAGTCTCAAGAGGAATTTTAAAAAGCAATTATATAGAATTAAAAATTTTAAAAAAATTGTAGATACAGAGAAAGCAGTGCTGAGAGGAAAATTAAGTGCATATATTCAGAAAGAAGAAAGATCTATAATCAGTAATCTGAGCTCCACCTCAGGAAACTAGAGAATGAAGAACAATTTAATATTAGTGTAAACAGAAAGTAAAAAGAAATAATACATATGTGAGCATAAGTTATTGAAACTGAAAACTTTAGTAGAGAAAATCAATGAAACCAAAAACTTCTTTGAAAAGACCAGCAAAACTGATAAACCTCTAGCCAGGTTAACAGAAAAAGAAAAGAAAAGAAAAAATAATTACCAGTATCAGAAATTAAAGAGACGTCATCCTGACCTGTTTCATGAATGTTAAAAAGGCAGTAAAGAACAACAAGCAGAACTCTATAATTTAGATGAAACAGAATGATTTCTTCACAGACACAAATGCTTAAAACTTACACAAGGAGAGACAGGTAATCTGATCAGGCCCATATCTATTAAAAAAAAAATTGTATCAATAATCAAAAACCTTCCAAAAAAGAAACCTTCAGTTCAGATAGTCACCGGTGAATTTTACCAAATCAAAAGAAAGGGTGCCAATTACCACAATCTCTTCCAGAAAACAGAAGCTGAGGAAACTCATTCTATGAGGTCAGCATTACCATAATACCAAAACCAGACACAAGCATTACGTGACATAAAAATATTTATATATCATGTTAAGAAGTTGAAAACTTTCTCACTAAAATCCAGAAAAAAGGAAAGATATTCTCTTTTACTCTTCCTACTCTCCGTTTTACTGAGATTTTTAGCTAGTACTTTAAAACAAGAAAAAAAAAAAAAAAAGAGAAAGTATTTGGCTTGGAAAGGATTACATAAAGCTGTCTATACTTGCAGATGACATGACTGTCTCTGCAGAAAAATATAATTTTGGAAAATTATGGAAATAATAAAGGACCATAACAAGGTCACAGGATTCATGGTTTAGTATATATTTTTGTGTATATGCTATACATACATATATATGTATTTTGTATATATACCGTACATATAAATATAAACACACATACATTTAATACGTCAATGAAATTTGAAATTAAAACATACCATGTTGGGCTTCCCTGGTGGTGCAGTGGTTGAGAATCTGCCTGCCAATGCAGGGGACACGGGTTCGAGCCCTGGTCTGGGAAGATCCCGCGTGCCGCGGAGCAACTGGGCCCGTGAGCCACAACTACTGAGCCTGCGCGTCTGGAGCCTGTGCCCTGCAACAAGAGAGGCCGCGACAGTGAGAGGCCCGCGCACCGCGATGAAGAGTGGCCCCCGCTTGCCGCAACTAGAGAAAGCCCTCGCACAGAAACAAAAACCCACCACAGCCAAAAATAAATAAAATAAATTTCTAGTTAATATTAAAAACAAAAAAAAAACATACCATGTATATTGTACCATAAAAATGAAGTACTTAAATATAAATCTAACAAAATATGTATAGGAACTATATGTGCAAAACTATAAAATGCTGATAAAAGAAACCAAAGATTAAATAAATCAAGAGTTATTCTGTGTATACTGACTGGAAAAATCAATATTATTAAGATGTTTATTCTTCTTAACTGTATCTATATATTCCATGCAATTCCAATCAAAATTCCAGTGAGCTCTTTTCTTGATATTGACACACTAATATCAAGTTAATGTGGAAAGGAGAAAGACCTAAAACAGCCAAAACAATAATAGAAGATTAACAGCATAGCTGTAGTGCTAACAATTCCTGATTTCAAGAATTACTATAAAGCTACAGTAATCAAGAGAGCATGATATTGGCTCAAGAGTAGACACATAGATCAATTAAACCATAGAAACAGCCCAGAAGGAGAGGCACAGAAATGCAGTCAACTGGTATTTCACAAGGGACAAAGACAATCAAGAGAGAAATAGATGAATGGATAAACAAAGTGTGGTACATTCAAACAGTGCAATATTCTTCAATGAAGAAAAATAAATGAACTAAAATGCCATGAAAGGATATGGATGAATATTAAATGTATAGGGTAAAATGAAAGAAGCCAGTAGCAAAAGTCTACATACTGAATTATTCCACTTATATGACATCTGGAAATGACAGAACCTATAGGCATGGTAAATCAGTAATGGCCAGTAGATTAAAGAAGGGCTAGAAATGATGATGAAACACAGGGAATATGTTCAGAGTTTCAAAACAATGCTGTATACTTTCATTGCAGATACATGACACTAAGCATTTGTAAAATTCCATAGAGCTTTACAGCTCAAATAGTAAATATTAATATAAACAAATTTTAAAAAATCATTTAAGAGGTCAGGGGAATCCAGGATGGGTGCAGAATGTAACTCGGGGCTGGGTATATGGGAACTGTCTGTATTACCCTTTCAATTTTTCTATAAATCTAAAATGTTTTCTAAAAACAAAAACTTATTTTTAAAAAATTCTGCAAGACACAAATAGAATACATTCAAAGAAAGTCACATCATAGTCAAACATCATAAATGAAAATAATATTTAACCAGAAAATAAAAAGATACATTATATTCTGGCACAACAATAAGAAGAATGAGAGCTAACATCATCAGAAACAAGTGAAGCCAGAGATAATAAAATCATATATTTAATGAAATTATAGGAAAAATGTGTAACCCCCAAACTTTATCTCTACTAATAATTTTGTCCCAAAATTAAGGTTAAATAATGAAATTTTCAAATAAACAAGAACAGGCAGAATTTGTTGCTAGCTGAACCAGACTGCAAGGAATACTGTTGATAGCTCTTCAGATAAGACAAAGAAAACCAAACCAAACCAAAACAAACAAACAAAAATGAGCACAAATTTACTGATGTACGTATCTGCAGGAAGAAACGAAGAGCACCGGAAAGGGAAATTGTGAATTTAACTATAAAATAATATTTATAAAATATATTAAATAGTTACTAACTCTTTAAAGAAAAAACTACACTGTGCATACATAACACATAATAGAAGGAGAATGAGTGACAACTAAAGTACAAAGGACAAAACAACAATACATGGTATTTTACTTACAATAATGGCTAATTGGCATAATTTAAGTCACTTTGAAAAGGTAAAGATTAAAAAGCTGAATTTAGAAAATAACCAGTAATAACACAAAGCAACATACATTTAAAACACTGACAGAATTAACAGGAGTTACAGAAAAATATACAATGAACCACAGCTATTTCAAATAGGATTTTCGCATAATTAAAAACAAAACAATCAGTAATGCTATAAAAGCTTTATTTTTTATTGAAGTAAAATTGATGTATACCATTATAAAAGTTTCCGGTGTGCAACACTGTAATTCAATACACAACGGGATCATCATCAAAAGTGTAGTTATCATCCATCACCACAGAGTCGATCCCTTTTACCCATTTTGCCCACCTCTCAACCCCTTCTCCTCTGCTGTATCTCTTCTAGATATAAAAGTTTTAAACTATATTATTATCTAACTTACCTAACAGAAATTTATAGAATACTACATCTGGCAGCTAAAATACATAGTCTTTGGGGCTATAAAACAAGTCTCAATAAGTCACAAAGGATCATATGTTCTGTGAACATACATAAATGAATAAATGCTTTCGCGAAGAATAATGAGATAATCTTATGTGTTTGAGAATTAGCAGTACGTGTCTAAATGAACACTTGTTTAAAAAAATGCAATGGGAATTTAAAATATATTATTGACAGTATGGAAATAGAAATGTACCTTATCAAAACTTATATGATTGAGGCAAAACAGTCTTTGGCTATACTTTATCATTTAAATATGAAAGTTTACAAAATCAATCAGCTAAGCCTCCATCTCAAGATTCTAAAAAGGAAAAGGGGAAATTTAAAACCCAGAGGAAGAAGAAGGATAAAAAGTAGAATGATGAGAACAAAGATCAAAGATATAAAATAGAGAAAAATAACAAAGCCATAAGCGTTAATCTTTGAAAGTTTAATAAAATTGATAAACTCTGTAGTAGTAGAATAATACCCCCTCCCAAGTTGTATAAGTGTTATTTCCCAGAACCTGGGAATATGTTCCCTTACATGGCAAAGAGACATTGCAGATGCAGTTAAGTCAGGATCTCCATAGCGTTTCCTGAATTACCCTGGTGAGCCAGTGTAATCACAAAGGTCCTTATTTTGAAAAAGAGTAGACGAGGGAAGCAGAAGTGTCGGAGTCAGAAAAGGAGATGTGACAGTGGAAGCAAAGTGAGAATGATTTCATTTCAGGCTGTAAGTATGGAAGGGGGCCAGTAGCTGAGGATTGGGGAGAGCCTCTAGAAGCTGAGAAAGGCAAGAAACTGGATTCCCAGAATGTGCAGAAGGAATGGGGTCCTGTAAACATTTTAACTGTAGCTTAGCTAGACCTATTTTGAACTGTGATCTCCAGAACTGTAAAATAATCAATTTGTGGTGTTTTAAGTCACTAAGATTGTGTTAATTTGGTACAGCAGCAACAGGAAACTAAGAGAAACCCTTAGCAAGACTGATAAAAAAATGTAAAGTACACACAAATTAACGTTAACTGAAAGCAGTATAGTGGTGCCAATACACATATTTTCAAATTAAAGGAGAATAAGAGAATAGTGTATTTCCTTCTTGATTTTCAATACTGTATTTAGCAGAAACCAACTTTATTTATTAGCATAAGGACATAGGGGCGACAATGAAAAACAACAATCATAAGGAGAAAAAAGAAAAGAAAACAAAATGTACTATTTAATTAATTGTAAATGGATTAAAAAAATCATCCATTTTTAATTTGCTGTTTGTTAACTTTTTTTTTTTAACATCTTTATTGGAGTATAATTCCTTTACAGTGTTGTGTTAGTTTCTGCTGTATATCAACGTGAATCAGCTATACATATACATATAGCCCCAGATGCCCTCCCTCTTGCCTCTCCCTTCCCCCGTCCCTATCCCACCCCTCTAGGTGGTCACAAAGCACGGAGCTGATCTCCCTGTGCTTGAGTATCTTTTTAAAACAGCAAGATGTCCGGATCCTAATATCAATAAAACAAATTAGGACCATAAATGACTCCATTAAAATAAATCTGTTGCCCATAAATTTTCTAGCAATTAATATAAATCAACTTTATTATAAATTGTATAGTACACTCCTGCCAAACTGAGAACTATATATTTTATTTCCATCTGTATTTTGAAGTGTGAATACTAGAAAATTAGCTTTAATAAAAGCTCAATTAATCTAAGTAATAATGCCTAAATATCTCTTGGTGTGAAGGGTCTTGAAACACATGACTTTCCATCCCAATGCCAGTTTTGTCTAATCATCTTATGGGCAAAATTTATGTCATATTTTTACTTTGAAAAATCTATTTGGAACAAAGAAAACTATAGTTAGGCAACAATTCCTGTATTGTTGAAAATTAGCAACTGTTATCACAACAACAACAATAAAATGTACTTTGACTCCAATGTAATTATGTACTTAATTTTTCTCTTTTTTAGTTTTCAAGAACCATTTTTTATTAAACCCATATAAGAAAATTTACTTATCGGTGTTATTTCTATTTAATTTACAAGAAGACTGAAGCAACAGTTATGTCAGTATTATATATTGCTTAAATTTTTTCACTGATTTTATGTTAGAGTTATTTGGAAAGTTTATAGTCCTTAAATTTCGATTAATGTCCTCACATTTTGTTGCATGTGTGCTCAGTTCTCCCAAAAATTATTTGAACTTGACCACTCTGAATATAAAGCTGGCATTCAAGTCGATCAAAAAATTACTTATGTCTTTGGTGAAATGTCTATTTACGTCTTCCGCCCATTTTTTAATTGGATTGTTTGTTTTTTTTGATATTGAGCTGCACGAGCTGTTTGTATATTTAGGAGATTGATCCTTTATCTATTGTTTCATTGGCAAATATTTTCTCCCATTCTGAGGGTTGTCTTTTCATCTTATTTATGGTTTCCTTTGCTGTGCAAAAGCTTTTAAGTTTAATTAGGTCCCAGAAGACATACAGATGGCCAAGAGGCACACGAAAAGATGCTCAACATCACTAATTATTAGAGAAATGCAAGTCAAAACTACAGTGAGGTGATACCTCACACCGGTCAGAATGGCCATTATCAAAAAATCGAGAAACAATAAATGCTGGAAAGGGTGTGGTGAAAAGGGAACCCTCCTGCACTGTTGGTGGGAATGTAAGTTGATACAACTATGGAGAACAGTGTGGAGGTTCCTTAAAAAACTAAAAATAGAACTACCATATGACCCAGCAATCCCACTACTGGGCATATACCCTGAGAAAAGCATAATTCAAAAAAGAGACATGTACCACAGTGTTCACTGCAGCACTATTTACAATAACCAGGACATAGAACTAACCTAGATGGATAAAGAAGATGTGGCACCTATAGACAATGGAGTATTACTCAGTCATAAAAAGAAACGAAACTGAGTTATTTGTAGTGAGGTGGATGGACCTAGAGTCTGTCATACAGAGTGAAGTAAGTCAGAAAAAGAAAAACAAATACGTATGCTAACGCATATATGGAATAGATTCCATATATGCAATCTAAAAAAAAAAAAAATGGTACTGATGAACCTAGTGGCAGGGCAGGAATAAAGATGTAGACATAGAGAATGGACTTGAGGATATTGGGGTGGAAGGGAAAGCTGGGGCGAACTGAGAGTAGCATTGACATACATACACTACCAAATGTAAAACAGTTTGCTAGTGGGAAGAAGCAGCACAGCACAGGGAGATCAGCTCGGTGCTTTGCGATGACCTAGAGGGGTGGGATAGGGAGGATGGGAGGGAGGCTCAAGAGGGATATGGGGACATGTGTATGCATATGGCTGATTCACTTTGTTGTACAGCAGAAACTAACACAGCATTGTGAAGCAACTATACTCCAATAAAGATCTATTTAAAAATTACGTATGATTTAAGTGAAATTCATTAAGACTAAGTACTTAATGAAAATTAGCAAGGTGTTTCATCTCTCTTCAGAAACAAATATCCATTTTTACCTTTACTTGATATATCTGAAGTAACGTATATAGATTTGCCTTTGAATATTACATTTCTTCCATCTGGTCCACTACTATTTTGGAAAGCTTGGTCCTTTCTGAGTGAGAAACATAAGATTTGAAATGATTAAGGTCCATTTATAACATTACTATTTGCTTAAATTTTATATCATTATCTGTCATTATTGAGTAGAATGCATCACCCCTGAAGGAGGCATATGAGTCTAATGGTAAAAATATAAGGATGAGGCATATATTTAGGTCATGGATAACTCAGCAGGTAATGAAGAACGGAGGAGGCATTTAAAATCCCCTACATTTGAAAATCTTGTAAGCCAAAAGATGATTCTTAAACTACAGAAAATGTTATGTGTTTATCTAATTGCTTGATAGTGTTTCTTGTTTTCTTTCATAAAGATGCATGGTACTGCTATTGGGGAAATTAAATTTACTTAGACCGCATGAAATCGTAAAATAAAACAGTACTAATTATTACTAATACTAATACTATGAGAAGAAGAAGGAGAAGAAGGAGAGGAAGAGGGGAAAATTCAATTGTAATAATTTCCATTTTTAAGTATTTTATGTCCCAAGCTCTCTGCTATGTGGTATATGTGAATTAACTTATTAAATCATCTCACCAGACTTGTGGGTAAGTACTACACTATATAAGATTCTTTTGCCTGAAAAAAATAGAAAATCCCAATTCAGTAAGAAAAATTTATTACCTCATATAGCAAAGACTCTAAAGGTCAGGCACCCCCAGGGTTGTTTAATTCAGTGGCTGAATGATGTCATCAAGAAACCAGCTCTTTTCGTTATTTTCTGACCTGCCCTCCTCAGCACCTTTGTTCTCAGCCTTCCTCCCTTCATGAGAGTAAAATGGTTATGACTCTGTGTGTAAGCATGAGAACGTGTAGTAGAAAATGTGGGTAACTCTTCTTGTGTGAGTTTTCTTTTTTAAAGGGGAAACTTTCCCCAGACTCTTTCCAGCAGACTTCTCCAAATGTAAATGAAGATGAATACAAATTTAACCATGATTAAAATATATTTTTTATCTTTAGGGTAGGATCAAAGTTTCGTAATCATCCCTAGATCTATCACTGGCAAAGAGAATAAGATTTTAATGATCAGCTTAGAGTACGCAGGATTTAACAGTGAGTCCTATGGGAGAGAATTAAAAACATGAACAAAATAACCAAGTAGGGAGATTGAAAGTGAGGTAGGCAACCACTTATGTCTGCTACAGATATTATCTTTACTTTCTAGATAATCAAACAAGGGATAAAAGAAATGGTGAGATTAACATTATTGGGACAGGAAGTTGCAGAATATGAATTCAATGACACGTTGAAGGGTTGGAGAGATTTAGTAGCTTGTTCCAATAAGACAATGCACAGTAATGTGTTAGAGGAGGAAAAAATAAAAGAAAGACATTTCTCTGGACTTAAGAAGGTGATGTCTGTGCCAGAATTCATATCATTAAGTTATTTTCTGGACCAGACATTTATTTCAGAGATCTAACTAATATTTTTACTGTCTTTTTTTTTTTTTTTTCTATTTGAGGTAAGAGATTCTAGAGCATATTTGAATGTTGATGTGATGATCCAATACACAGGAAGAGATTAAGGAAACAGAGAAAATCAAGTAACGGCAGGAGAAATTTCTTTCATAAGTCACTAGTAGAGGATAACAAGAATAATTACTGAGAGATTTAAAAGAAAGAAAGCCCTTCCAATGTTTGAGAAGAATGAGAAAACATGGATATACTCAGTAAAGTCTGGAAAATTATTCATAGAAGACAATGCAGCCAGTGTTTTAGTTCACATCCTCATTATTATCCTCAATTTTTAATTTTTCATCTTTATTCACCTCTTTATTCTTCACACGTTTCTCCTCATATACTAACTATTAATTTTCAAGTTCCTTATAAAAATTAAAATACTATTCTGGGGAAAATGTTACTAGAAATCTTTATACACTTACACAAACCTTAGAACTCAAGCACATCATAATGAAAACATGAACTAAGACAAATATATAGTGCTTGAATGGCATCAAATTTTATTGTGTTAAACTGTGTAAAACTTTCCTATAAAAAAATGTAAAGGTTTATATTAAGAAGTCAGAGTGCCATTGTACTTTAATCAGGCGCTCATCTAAATGGAAATGAGCAAGACTAATTTTGTAGAATTTAGATGCTGAGCTGAACCAAACTTATTATAAAAGAACTGGTGAATCTATCAGAGCAAAGGTAAGTAACTATCTTGTAAAGTAAATTCATCTATAATGCAATAAAAAGATGTATTAAATCCAAGGATGAGAGATTTGTTGCTGCCCTTGAATATACATTCAAATAGCTTTAAAAAAATCTGCCTGAAGGCCCCCCCAGGTGTGTGGTTGGACCAGGAGTATAGGGGGGAACTGAAGCCTTAAAGCCCACTTAAAGCCAACAAAAGATCAGAAAGAAAAATTAAGGAAACAATCCTATTTACCATCACATCAAAAGAAATAAAATACCTAAGAACAAACTTACCTAAGGAGACAAAAGAACTGTACTCTGAACACCATAAGATGCTGATTAAAGAAATTAAACATGACACAAACAGTTGGATGATATACCATGTTCTTGGACTGGAAGAATCAATATTGTTAAAATGATCATATAACCCAAGACAATCCACAGATTCGACGCAATCCCTATCAAATGACCAATGGCATTTTTCACACAACTAGAACAAAAAATTTTTTAATTTGTATGAAAACACAAAGACCCCTATTAGCCACACCAACTTTAAGAAAGAAAAACGGAGCTGGAGGTAACAGACTTCCTGACTTCAGACCATACTACAAAGTTACAGTCATGAAAACAACATGGTACTGGCACAAAACAGAAATATAGATCAATGGAACAGGAAAGAGAGCCCCGAAGTAGACCCAACCACCTATGGTCAATTAATCTATGACAACAAAGGCAAGAATACGCAGTAGAGAAAAGACAGCCTCTTCAATAACTGGTGCTGGGAAAACTGGACAGCTACATGTAAAAGAATGAAATTGAACATTCTTTAACATCATACGCAAAAATAATCTTAAAATGAGTTAAAGACCTAAATGTAAGAGTGGATACTATAAAACTCCTAGAGGAAAACATAGGCAGAAGACACTTTGACATAAATTGTAGCAAAATCTTTTTGGAACCACCTCCTAGAGCAATGAAAATGGAAACAAAAATTAACAAATGGGACTTAGTTAAACTGAAAATCTTTTGCGCAGCAAAGGAAACCATAAACAAAACGAAAAGAGCCTACAGAATGGGAGAAAATATTTGCAAACGATGTAACCCATGAGGGATTAAACTCTAAAATATACAAACAGCTCACACAGCTCAATATAAAAAGAAAAACTCAATGAAAAAAATTGCAGGAGATCTAAATAGACATTTCTCCCAAGAAGACATAGAGATGGCCAACAGGCACATGAAAGGATGCTCAAATCGCTCATTATTAGAGAAAGGTAAATCAAAACTACAATGAGGAACCACCTCGCACCAGTGAGAATGGCCATAATCAAAAGGTCTACAAACAATAAATGCTGGAGAGGGCGTGGAGAAAAGGGAACCCTCTTACACGGTTGGTGGGAATGTAAAATGGTACAGCCACTATGCAGAACAGTATGGAGGTTCCTTAAACAACTAAAAATAGAACTACCATATGATCCAGCAATCCCACTTCTGAACACATATCTAGAGAAAACCATAATTCAAAAAGATGCATGCACCCCAGTGTTCACTGCAGCACTATTTACAATAGCCAGGACATGGAAGCAGCCTGAATATCTATCGACAGATGAATGGACAAAGAAGATGTGGTATATATATATATGTGTATATATATATTTATATATATATATATATATATATATATATGTATATATGTATATATATATATATATATAAAACGGAACACTACTCAGACATAAAAAAGATGAAATAATGCCATTTTCAGCAACATGGATGGAACTAGAGTTAATCATACTAAGTGAAGTTAAGTCAGACAGAGAAAGACAAATACCATATGATATTACTAGAGTGTGGAACTAAAAAAGAAAAAATGATACACATGAACTTATTTACCAAACAGAAACCAACTCACAGATAAAGAAAACAAACTTATGGTTACCAAAGGGGAAAACAAACTTATGGTTACCAAAGGGGAAATGTGGGGGGGAGGAATAAATTATGAAGTTGGGAGTAACATATACATACTACTATATATAAGATAGATAAACAACAAGGACCTATGTATAGTACAAAGAACGATACTCAATATTTTGTAATAAACTGTATTACAAAAAAAATGTTACTTTGCTACACTTGTAACTCACACAACATTGTAAATTAACTATACTCCAATAAAAAAAAAACTGCCTGAAATTAAAAATAGTAATAATACTTTAAAATCATCTGTAGCCATGATTCTTTATGAAATGTAAAAAGTGACCAATATTTTTGTATCATTGTTAATTACATATATATTTTTTGCTCTATTTCTTTGATGTGATTTGGAAACTTCAGACAAGGATATTCATCCCCTCAATGCTTAGTCTAATGTATAGATAGACCTACTATAATCAATCTTTCAGGTAACATAAACATACAGGTCTACTCGTGTATAATTAATTTTCAAAAATAACACTTTCTAAATACAGACATAGGGGAAATATTTACAGGGAATTTTCATTATAAAGAAAAACTCAAATTACAATTTTAAACAGACCACTGAGCAAATCATTTTGAAATACTTGATCAGGTATTTAGAGGTTACTATAACAATAATCAGATCTCCCTCAAATACAGTAGTATGTATGTGTCTATATATCTATACATATATATATCTATATATATTATATTAAAAAACTTTAAAGTAATTTTTCCCACCCCAATGGATAGTGTATATCTCCAACCCAGTTAAATCTTACCCTCTTTCAACAAAAATTAAACAAAAAAGTGTTTGTGGTTTCTAACACCTTGTCTTCAAAACAAAACAACAACCAAAACAACAGGGACAAAACAAAAAATAAAAGCAACGTACCTACTAGTTATGTCAGGGTCATTAAAACCCCAGGGAGTCCAAAACCCCAAGGGGCACGTCTGGATGGAAGCTGCCTCCCTTTGCCGGAAGCTCCAAATTACAAAAATATCAGTTGCAAAAATTTTCCTTGACTGCTGGAAGATTGGAGCATTGTAAATTAGACCACAGAGTTCCAATAAACCTTAACTGGAAAAAAAATGTCTAGCACACTCTAGTGAATCTTGGTCTCTATTTTGATGATTCATCCAGTGAGTCATATTCCTGGAAAGATTCTCTAGGGTCCCACAAAGGCTCACGCTTATTGTCCAAGGCTAGAACTCTTATGCACAGTCACATCCAGTCTCTGTTTTGGGGGTCTGCCACTGTGCCTGGGTGGCTGGTGCTGCAAAGACTCAAAACATAGCCACAGAGGAATAATCTAGACAAACCAACAGGTCCTGGAGATATTTCTGGATCTCAAATAAAGATGCCCTCTTGCTTCCTCGTGAGTTCCCCTCTGAGGTCTTTGGAGCCTTTAATGTGAGTGGACTTCATTCTGGACAATCTAGAAAGAGGTTCTAATCATGTTTTTCGTCCAAAGAGAAGATACCAGGTTCATAATCTGTGATAACATCATCCCCTCCTCTCAAGGAGTATCTGCAACAGGATGCAACACTATCTGTTCTGGCTATTGCCACCACTGTTGTAACTTTTTCTGGGGCAAAAAGATCCCTAATCCCTTTCAGTCAGCATCACTGAGAAGGGGCCAGGCCATGGAAAAGTCTGAAAAAGAATGGTAATCCAAAAGATAGTTTGCATTTTCTCCTAGACACAAAAATACTAGTGACTGCTCTACCAATTGATACAGGAATACTTCTTCCTGTCTTCTAAATATTCCACTATACTTGAATAAATCAAGCTCCCTGACTCTTAATTAGGGGCCCAGGGAATAACACCCCGTACTTCCCATTCTATAATAATGGTTTTGACATTTTTATTTCTATCTCTTTTCCATAGTCTACAAGCTTTAAGAGGAAGCACACAATGTACCTTATATTTACCATAATAATTTCATTGTATAGCACAGTGCCTGACCTGATATAGTTAGTATACACAAAAAATACTTCTTAGTTAAATGAATGTATCAAGATTTTCCCATCAGTAAGTTATGCCAACTAGCTAAAAGTTTAGGGTTTTGTCATTCCATACTTCTTCTTTTCCAAAGAAGTGCATGAAGTAGAAATTAGCCCTTTCTAAATATTATTGCATGTCTTTACATAACAAGAAAACTAAATAATAAAAAGCGTAGATTGAATTTTTCTTCACGAAACAACAGTTCTCAGTATATGAAACAACAGGATGGAATGCACAACTTGCTTTGGGGACCTCACCTGACTCTCCCTCAGATCATCTTGAAAAATGCACTGTGAATTATATCTTATCAGGTTAACTGACTACTCATTTTAGCTCTAAGTAAATGGCCAAACATAGCTGACATTTAACAGAGAACACAGAAGTAAAGATCGCAATCTTTTAAGTAAGTTTCAGACTTATCAAACATAGCATTTTTCTTGCATATTGCTGTCAGGAAAACTATGAGTAACACTTTTTTAAAAAAAAATCATCGTTGCCGTCAAAAACTGAAAAACTTTGTAAGTTAATTGGGAAGTAAATTAAGAATCAGCATGTGAAAAATATAAAATCAAAATATTCATTTCACACAAAACCTCTGTGTCATGATTAATAACACTATTTTATAATAATCATGATTTCTCACAGTTTGATCTTTATAGGTTACCATAAGAATGCAGTTGATTAGTGTTTGCATGTATCTTTCTTGGTTATTACCTCTTAATCTCCTTTCTACACAAACAAAGGCATAAGGATATTAAGAAGAAGGAGAAGGAGAAAGAAGAGAACAGAGAGAAGAGGAAGGAGAAAATGAAGACAGAAAAAATATTACATAAAGGAATAGTTACTTTTCTGTATCAATTTAGTTAGGCCACGGCAACCAGATATTTGGTCAAATATTATTCTAGATGTTTCTGTGAGGGTATTTTTTAGATGAGATTAACCTTTAAATCGGTAAACTTTGAGTAAAACGGATTACCCTCTATAATATGGGTGGGCCATAGCTAATTAGCCTCTTAAGGGAATTCTGCCAGCAGACAGCCTTCAGAATCAAACTGTAGCTCTCTCCTTAATTTACTGTCACCTAAGGAAAAGGCCATATGTCTCTCTGCGGAAGAACTGAAGAAATCCTTGTCATATGTACTGACTGCATTGTTGCAAAAAACCCTTTGTTCTAGCTATCTGGCTCTTCACCAATAAATGAGCTATGGATCTTCAAATAGACACAGTTCCAGAAACTGAGTAGAGAATTATGACTTTTTACTGGAGTGACTACTGTTCTCTTTCTGCTCCGCCATGCGTGCCATTTTCTTGCTGTAAGACGTTAACAGCACCCAAGCTGGCTGCCTGTCTCTTTTGCCCTTTGGAACACTATGCTCACTATCTTTACCACCACCTTTAGGTCACATGAACCTTAGCTGCTTTTCTGACATTGGAGGTCACTCCTGTTATTTTGAGATCCATAGATTAACAATTCCAAGTTTGTTACTGCCTCCCTTGTCATCAACTCAGCCTTACGCAAGAGCGCTACCACTTAACCTGTTGTGTTGCCGATGCCGCTCATCAATGCAGTTTGGATGGCCCTGGCGAATGGTATGTATTCTGGCTCCTCCTGAAAACCTCTCCTCTGGTAGGTTTTCTGGACTCACGTAATTTATTCTATCCAGCTTTCTCTCTTCCTGTAGCCTCTTTATTCTGTCATGGCAACTCAGCTATGTCTGTTGCTCAACATGGGACATTTCTTTCTTCATTCTTCTAGAGTGTTGAGATAGCTCTATTTTCTGGGGCCCTTGCCTGAGTGTTAAATCCTCATGTCCTGAGAATTCTTGCTTATGCAGTCTTATATTCTGGCCTACTCAGCAAGTACCCCCAAAGTGCAATCCCTGGGTCATTCCTTCAACTCCTGCTAATATAAGCTAATTCTTATATCTCCTCTATAAGTGTGTATGCTCTTTCTTATCAACACATTCCAGTTGGATTAGGTTGCAATTTAATGTTAATTCCCAGCCTGTGACCCACGGGAGAAGAAATGAATCTCTCGAGGAAAGGTGGTCACCTGTTGCCCTTGTGAGAGAGGCTACTACAGTGTTCTCTGTCAGGCATAAACTGTTAGCTTTCACTAGGAAGGACTGGTGAGTCACCTCTGTGAACTCTGAGGATTCCAGGGCTCCAGCACAGACAACTTCTTCAGGATCATCTGTCTAGAGAATCTATCCAGATATCCCCATCCCCCAATTCAGCTTGACAGGTGTTATTTTCAGCTCTTCTGAAATGTTTTCTGAAGTCCTTTAATAACACTAAAATAAAGCAGATTTTGCTGAGTGCTTTGAAGATGAAAAAGGGTTGCAGAAACTAGTCCACTTAACAGTCATTTGTCATGACATTATCCAGTTGCACAAGTCTCCACCAGACCCTGGAGAAAAAATATTTTTTCTTCAAGCATAAGATTTTTGGAGTTTACAGAAACTAAATACAAAAATCATGCTGCAAAATGAAATCTTGAAATCCTCCTATTGTTGTTTGGGAATCAGAGATAGAGTGAATATCAATAAGTCTTAAGACTTATCCCACCACCAGAGCCTCCCATCAAGCCTCTTAGATAGCCTCAACCACCAGAGGGCAGGCAACAGAAGCAAGAAAAACTACAATCCTGCAGCCTGTGGACCAAAAACCACAGTTACAGAAAGAGAGAGAAGATGAAAAGGCAGAGGGCTATGTACCAGATGAAGGAACAAGAAAAAACCCCAGAAAAACAACTAAATGAAGTAGAGATAGGCAACCTTCCAGAGAAAGAATTCAGAATAATGATAGTGAAGATGATCCAGGACCTCGGAATAAGAATGGAGGCAAAGATTGAGAAGATGCAAGAAATGATTAACAAAGACCTAGAAGAATTAAAGAACAAACAAACAGAGATGACCAATACAATAACTGAAATGAAAACTACACTAGAAGGAATCCATAGCAGAATAACTGAGGCAGAAGAACGGATAAGTGACCTGGAAGACAGAATGGTGGAATTCACTGCTGCGGAACAGACTAAAGAAAAAAGAATGAAAAGAAATGAAGACAGCCTAAGAGACCTCTGGGACAACATTAAACACAACAACATTCGCATTATAGGGGTCCCAGAAGGAGAAGAGAGAGAGAAAGGACCAGAGAAAATATTTGAAGAGATTATAGTCGAAAACTTCCCTAACATGGGAAAGGAGATAGCCACCCAAGTCCAAGAAGCGCAGAGAGTCCCATACAGAATAAACCCAAGGAGAAACACGCCGAGACACATAGTAATCAAAGTGGCAAAAATTAAAGACAAAGAAAAATTATTGAAAGCAGCAAGGGAAAAACGACAAATAACATACAAGGGAACTCCCATAAGGTTAACAGCTGATTTCTCAGCAGAAACTCT
Organism: Balaenoptera physalus; assembly: GCF_965194825.1. Classification (NCBI taxonomy): domain Eukaryota; kingdom Metazoa; phylum Chordata; class Mammalia; order Artiodactyla; family Balaenopteridae; genus Balaenoptera; species Balaenoptera physalus. The sequence continues at coordinate 19,636 of NW_028124939.1, read as the reverse complement.
GCAAGCCAGAAGGGAGTGGCATGATATACTTAAAGTGATGAAAGGGAAGAACCTACAACCAAGATTACTCTATCCGGCAAGGATCTCATTTAGATTTGATGGAGAAATCAAAAGCTTTACAGACAAGCAAAAGCTAAGAGAATTCAGCACCACCAAACCAGCTCTACAACAAATGCTAAAGGAACTTCTCTGAGTGGGAAACACAAGAGAAGAAAAGGACCTACAAAAACAAACCCAAAACAATTAAGAAAATGGTCATAGGAACATACATATCGATAATTACCTTAAACGTGAATGGATTAAACACCCCAACCAAAAGACATAGACTGGCTGAATGGATACAAAAACAAGACCCATATATATGCTGTCTACAAGAGACCCACTTTAGACCTAGGGACACATACAGACTGAAAGTGAGGGGATGGAAAAAGATATTCCATGCAAATGGAAATCAAAAGAAAGCTGGAGTAGCTATACTCATATCAGATAAAATAGACTTTAAAATAAAGAATGTTACAAGAGACAAGGAAGGACACTACATAATGATCCAGGGATCAATCCAAGAAGAAGATATAACAATTATAAACATATATGCACCCAACATAGGAGCACCTCAATACATAAGGCAACTGCTAACAGCTATAAAAGAGGAAATCGACAGTAACACAATAATAGTGGGGGACTTTAACACTTCACTTACACCAATGGACAGATCATCCAAAATGAAAATAAATAAGGAAACAGAAGCTTTAAATGACACAATAGACCAGATAGATTTAATTGATATATATATAGGACATTCCATCCAAAATCAGCAGATTACACGTTCTTCTCAAGTGCGCACGGAACATTCTCCAGGATAGATCACATCTTGGGTCACAAATCAAGCCTCAGTAAATTTAAGAAAATTGAAATCATACCAAGCATCTTTTCTGACCACAACGCTATGAGATTAGAAATGAATTACAGGGAAAAAAACGTAAAAAAGACAAACACATGGAGGCTAAACAATACGTTACTAAATAACCAAGAGATCACTGAAGAAATCAAAGAGGAAATCAAAAAAATACCTAGAGACAAATGACAATGAAAACACGACCACCCAGGCTCTGCCTGCTCCTGATCTATCGCTGCTGAATCTGAGTCAATTGCTATTAAGGGCAAGGAAACTAGACAGACCTGGCTCCACAGAAACACCAACATAAACAAGTTGGTACTTGACCTCCTAATTTTGGCTCTGCACTAACCTAACAAGATCATTTTTATTATTATTAAGGGCATTAAAAATGCAAAAGTTCTGCTTCTGAGTTTACTGAACTGGAAATAAATTCCCCTCAGAGGCCCAAGCTTTTTCAAATTCTTTGGACCTGCCTCATTATTGCTTTGTCTCCTAGTCTTGTCTCCTCTTATTTCTCCTCCTCCTCTTTTTTCTTCATTCTTTTTTGTTTTTAAGAAATAAAAAGGGGCTAAATTTCTCTGGCTAAAAAAAAAAAAAAAAACAAACAAACAAAAAAAAACACGACCACCCAAAACCTATGGGATGCAGCAAAAGCGGTTCTAAGAGGGAAGTTTATAGCTATACAAGCCTACCTAAAGAAACAAGAAAAATCTCAAGTAAACAATCTAACCTTACACCTAAAGAAACTAGAGAAAGAAGAACAAACAAAACCCAAAGTTAGCAGAAGGAAAGAAATCATAAAGATCAGAGCAGAAATAAATGAAATAGAAACAAAGAAAACAATAGCAAAGATCAATAAAACTAAAAGTTGGTTCTTTGAGAAGATAAACAAAATTGATAAGCCATTAGCCAGACTCATCAAGAAAAAGAGGGAGAGGACTCAAATCAATCAAATCAGAAATGAAAAAGGAGAAGTTACAACAGACACTGCAGAAATACAAAGCATCCTAAGAGACTACTACAAGCAACTTTATGCCAATAAAGTGGACAACCTGGAAGAAATGGACAAATTCTTAGAAAGGTATAACCTTCCAAGACTGAATCAGGAAGAAACAGAAAATATGAACAGACCAATCACAAGTAATGAAATTGAAACTGTGATTAAAAATCTTCCAACAAACAAAAGTCCAGGACCAGATGGCTTCACAGGTGAATTCTATCAAACATTTAGAGAAGAGCTAACACCCATCCTTCTCAAACTCTTCCAAAAAATTGCAGAGGAAGGAACACTCCCAAACTCATTCTATGAGGCCACCATCACCCTGATACCAAAACCAGACAAAGACACTACAAAAAAAGAAAATTACAGACCAGTATCACTGATGAATATAGATGCAAAAATCCTCAACAAAATACTAGCAACCAGAATCCAACAACACATTAAAAGGATCATACACCACGATCAAGTGGGATTTATCCCAGGGATGCAAGGATTCTTCAATATACGCAAATCAATCAATGTGATACACCATATTAACAAATTGAAGAATAAAAACCATATGATCATCTCAATAGATGCAGAAAAAGCTTTTGACAAAATTCAACACCCATTTCTGATAAAAACTCTCCAGAAAGTGGGCATAGAGGGAACCTACCTCAACATAATAAAGGCCATATATGACAAACCCACAGCAAACATCATTCTCAATGGTGAAAAACTGAAAGCATTTCCTCTAAGATCAGGAACGAGACAAGGATGTCCACTCTCACCACTATTATTCAACATAGTTCTGGAAGTCCTAGCCACGGCAATCAGAGAAGAAAAAGAAATAAAAGGAATACAAATTGGAAAAGAAGAAGTAAAACTGTCACTGTTTGCGGATGACATGATACTATACATAGAGAATCCTAAAACTGCCACCAGAAAACTGCTAGAGCTAATTAATGAATATGGTAAAGTTGCAGGATACAAAATTAATGCACAGAAATCTCTTGCATTCCTATACACTAATGATGACAAATCTGAAAGAGAAATTATGGAAACACTCCCATTTACCATTGCAACAAAAAGAATAAAATACCTAGGAATAAACCTACCTAGGGAGACAAAAGACCTGTATGCAGAAAACTATAAGACACTGATGAAAGAAATTAAAGATGATACCAACAGATGGAGAGATATACCATGTTCTTGGATTGGAAGAATCAACATTGTGAAAATGAGTATACTACCCAAAGCAATCTACAGATTCAATGCAATCCCTATCAAATTACCAATGGCATTTTTTACGGAGCTAGAACAAATCATCTTAAAATTTGTATGGAGACACAAAAGACCCCGAATAGCCAAAGCAGTCTTGAGGCAAAAAAATGGAGCTGGAGGAATCAGACTCCCTGACTTCAGACTATACTACAAAGCTACAGTAATCAAGACAATATGGTACTGCCACAAAAACAGAAACATAGATCAATGGAACAAGATAGAAAGCCCAGAGATTAACCCACGCACCTATGGTCAACTAATCTATGACAAAGGAGGCAAAGATATACAATGGAGAAAAGACAGTCTCTTCAATAAGCGGTGCTGGGAAAACTGGACAGCCACATGTAAAAGAATGAAATTAGAATACTCCCTAACACCATACACAAAAATAAACTCAAAATGGATTCGAGACCTAAATGTAAGACTGGACACTATAAAACTCTTAGAGGAAAACATAGGAAGAACACTCTTTGACATAAATCACAGCAAGATCTTTTTTGATCCGCCTCCTAGAGTAATGGAAATAAAAACAAAAATAAACAAGTGGGACCTAATGAAACTTCAAAGCTTTTGCACAGCAAAGGAAACCATAAACAAGACGAAAAGACAACCCTCAGAATGGGAGAAAATATTTGCAAATGCATCAACGGACAAAGGATTAATCTCCAAAATATATAAACAGCTCATTCAGCTCAATATCAAAGAAACAAACACCCCAATCCAAAAATGGGCAGAAGACCTAAATAGACATTTCTCCAAAGAAGACATACAGACGGCCACGAAGCACATGAAAAGATGCTCAACGTCACTAATTATTAGAGAAATGCAAATCAAAACTACAATGAGGTATCACCTCACTCCTGTTAGAATGGGCATCATCAGAAAATCTACAAACAACAAATGCTGGAGAGGGTGTGGAGAAAAGGGAACCCTCTTGCACTGTTGGTGGGAATGTAAATTGATACAGCCACTATGGAGAACAATATGGAGGTTAAATTTTAAAACCAAAATGCTAATAATTCCTACTTAGAAAATTATTAGTTTAGTAGCATAATGTTACTTTAAAGTATTTTCAAGCTCCCATTTTCTCTCAGAGATGAATTATTTTACTCTCAATATTAAGGCAATATATACCATTGAGTAGGTTACATGACATTGTCTACTAAATTATAACCTTCCTCTTGCTCTTTTCAAAGACCTGGATAACAATAAATGTTTGAAAACTTAATTTTAAAATGCTTACTACATGTAGACAAAATTACACTACTCCCCAAAACAAAAGCTATAAGCTAAAAACACAGGGCTCAGTGAAGCAGAAGACATTTCTGTGAAGCCAATTTTTCAATTTCTGATACAAGTAAACACATGATACGAAAAAGTGAACTCTAACATAGATGCAAAGCTAACAGACAGCACTTTAACCACTCCCCGTACGGATCATTTGCAGCAAGCCTCCCTTAGTTATCTAAAAAAGCTAAACTGAGTATGACTCTGCTCAGCTCTCTGGACTTGAACGCGGCAGTTCATGCTTAACCTGGCCTGTCCTAGAAGACGAATGGCCCAGGCAGCGTTGCTGAAAGTGTCAACCACTGTGACACCACGCGCCATAACACACAGGCACAGGAAAAGCAAAGACCACTCAACCCAGCCTTTCTCCACCTCTGAGCGGTTGTAGAGATGACAGAACAACACATCAAATGCAGGAAAGTACCGGCACCCAGGCTGAAATTCCACCTCCGATCTGCAAGTGGACTTTCCATGACTGGCTCGGGCTACTCCACGTGACTCCCAGAGGTGTCTGGGGACAACCCAGACACCCTCAACAAGGAGGTTTCTCAGGCATCCCAGCTCTGAAGCAGGTTCTACACCCAGGAGGGGGAAGGGGCAGGAGGGAGTCGCTGTTACCCCATCAAAGACAGCCCCCCCCGCTCCCTGGGGCTGCTAAGGTGGGTGGGAAAACACATTCGCACAATAGCACATTTAGCAACACCCGAGGACAATGGCTTCACAGCTTGTTGTTCACAGCCCTTCTGAGAATCCACAGCTCTCCTCAGAACCTAAGTCCAGAAAAACATACACGCATAATTTTGCCTTCCACTTCAGAGGGGTACACAGACACACCATGCTCCCCTCTACACGCAGCCAGCCTGTGGACCCCAGGTTCAAACCCTGTCCCACCGTCAGGCAGACAGAGAAGGACCATGGAGTAGTCTCACTTCTCAATTCCCTAAGCATGTCTAGCCTGCACCAACCATGTCCCAGAACCATCCTGGTCCTCAAGGACTGTAGTATTAGCTTAGCTAAGAGGAAGAAGTGACACAGCATAAGTTTCAACCGTGTGGGTCAGGTGAGCAGGGGATGGAGTATAGGAGACCTGCTGATAGGAGGAGTGAGGAAATTTCCAAAAAAGTCAACTGAATCTGGTCTGACCTAATACTTCCTCAAAAGGGACCCTGAATCATCTTGTGAGCCATCCTTAGGGCTTGTCCAAGGGATGTCAGCCAACCACAGCTCTCAAGTGAACTAAGAAAAAAAGGAAAGAAAGGAAAGGAAGGAAAGAGATTTAGGAAGTAGCTTATCCATATGATTTTTACATCTTTCTTCCCCACTATTTCTCTCCCTTGCAAAACACAGTGAGCTTAGTCACAAGGAATTGGTGTCCTACAGTACAGCCTGTAGGAAATGAGCCATCCCTTCCCCTACCCTTCACTGCACCTCTCAGAGTCACAGCCCGAATGTACAATATAATGGCTACAAAAGTTGGGCTGTGATTTGTATTCGTAATTTCTATCCACTGAATGAATTAAAATGACTCTGCGGGGTATCTCAAAACATCTGCATTTTATGGTGTTTCATATTTCCAGATGCAAATATTTTACTCAATTCCTGTGCACGTCAAACCTAACTCTCTGGGTGGGAAGAAGGGATTTGGCTCCAATGACAGAACAGCACAAGATTCAAAAACTATTTTAGGACCTAGTTCAGGCATTACACTATTTATTTATATCTACACTCAACTATTAGGCTGCATATATCATCATGTAAGAACTGATGTGCACACATTATACTGCAAACTATATAATGGCAATGTTTATATGCTGCAGTACAGTTTCTCTAGCCCTTAAGAAAATATCAGAGTGCAATGAGAAGTAGCCCCACTGCCCATATAATAAACAGGAAAGCCCAGAACGTACGATATGATGTTCAGAAGCTGATATTTGAAGTTATCTTCACCTCCTTTCCCTGGCTCCCCCTTGTTCTCTTATGAGAGTTAAAAGAGAATGAGCTCATCAGAGACAACAAAAATAGGAAGAAAAAGAAATTAAGCTAGTAAATAAACAGCAAATTGGAATATCTACTCCAGAAAAAAAAAAAAGTGAAGTCTGCATGATTATATGTCATGTTCCTCTACCTAGTTTTGCTGAGGAAGCCAGAAAGACATGGGGGGAGGTCCCCACCCAGGCATCAGGGAACCTGGCCCTGAAACCTACTCCCTGTGCCTCCCTGGCCAAGCTGCACCTATCAAATCTGCAACTCAGTTTCCTAATGGATAAAATGACAAACCTAGGCTGGGTTGTTTACATTCCCTTCAGCTCCACGCCCATAATTCTACTGACAGTAGAGAGAAGAGGCACCTGTGCCACAAAACCTTTTCGCCAGGGAAGAGTGTTCCTTTTGCACCATGACCCATTTCCTCAGGTGCTCAGACTCCAGGAACCACCTCCAGTAGAAAAGCTTGCCAAATAACTCTGTGTATTTGGGGGACCGTGGTTCGGACTTCAAAGTTTCTGCATCTCCCAGGAGGGCACGACACAGCTGAGGCTGAGAAGCAGCATCTGAGGGCCAGGGCCGCTAGGTGGGAGCACAGCTCAGACCACCGGGGCCTAAGTGAGGTAGCAGCAGTCAGCCTGGAAGCTGCAGGCAGGAACCAGCACGGGCTGGGAAGGGGCAGAGGCAAAGACCACCCCCATGCCCACCCCAACTTTACCCGCTGCAGCGTCTCAGGTAGGGCTCAAACCCAGGGAGCAAAACTGCAGCCACATCTGCTCACATGGGCTCACATCTGCACACACACGGGCGTGCACAGTGGTTTCAATTAAAAAATAAAATAAAAGGTTACTATTTAAAAATCAGGGGAATTCCCTGGAAGTCCAGTGGTTACGATCTCTGGCGGGGGAACTAAGATCCCGCAAGCCGTGTGGCACGGACAAAAAATTTTAAAAAATAAAAGTGAAACACCTGGATGTAATTTGAAAATAAAATAAAAATCAGGACATTTCAAACAAAAGTCAGGATATCTGGAATCTTCTATAGGCTGGAACCTAGTGGACCCTGTCCCCATAGGACTCAGCTCTCCAGGAACCCATGGGACACCTGCCTAGCTCCTGGGGGCAGGAGTTTGAGACCTCCTGCTCTAAATCTTAACCCATTAAGTGTGGATAACACTATCCCAAGGGGCTTGGGTGCTCAATGAGAAGGTCAAAGCCCACGATAAAGAGCCATGCAAGCGAGAATTATTATAATACATTATCTGCAATAACAGCTCCCCCAGGACCCCTTTTTAGGAAATGGGGGGGGGGAAAAAGCACACTTTCCGGCCAATTAAGATCTCTGTCAAACTGGTTACCTGAGTACTTTCGTCAATTTTGGAATTCCAAAGGCATTTACATGTGACTAAAACTTGAAAGTGCAGAAAAGTTTCAGCCTTCAAGTTTATATTCTGCTTCCACCCCTGCCCCCAAATCCTTGCAGAAACTATAAACTCTTCCGATGTACGCAGCCGCCTTTACAGTTCAATAAGGAATTGATCTAAGCAGCACTGCCTTTCGCATTTGAAAATCAAGGCGGTTGGGGACATCGAGTTAAGCAGCTAACGGGCAAAAGAATTGGGGCAGACTCCGTCCAAAGTCTGTCCAACAGGTGGGACGCTCATCAAGCGCAGACTTGCCTTCCAAGAACAAACAGGTCGCGTGGCTCAGCTTTCCTGGGGTTGTGACAGCGACAACCTTAGTCCCTTCCCGCGACAGGTTGGGGGGAAGCGCTAATGGAGTGAGTTATAAGATAATATGCTTCTGGAGTCTGTTTCCCAAGTTGCTGGAGATTTCTTTAGCTTTAGAGCTATGGAAATGTCATAAAAGCGGGGGAGGGTACTGGATAACCAGAATTTTAAAACGCGCCTTCCGGAAAAACTTTTGTCATCGGACACATTGGATACAAAAGTGCCTTCACCGACGACCTTACTTAAAAGCAAGGGGGCGAAGGGCCCTCCGCCGGCTCCTGCTCCGCCCACCCCACCCCACTCCACGCCCGCCCGTGGGTGCCGAGCCTGGGGCCCCACGCCGCCCCGCCGTCCCCGCCCCGCGACCCGCACTCACTGCTCAGCCGGGCACCGCACCACGGCTCGCGGCTGCCCCCCGGCCACCGCTTTCTCGCCCTCCAGCGCCGCGGCCCCCGCCTCCCCCGCCGGCTTCTCAGCACAGCTCTCCCCCGGCCACGCTCCGGGCTGAAGCATCGTCCCCCGACTCATGGGGCCTCCGCCGGCGGCGGGGCCGCAGGGGTTCGGCCGCCTCCCAGCGATCCGGAGCCCCTCCCGTCGGGGCACCCGGCAGTGGCCGCCACTGCAGCGCTGCTGCCTGCCGGCTACCGACGGCGCACAGGACGCTTCCGCGCGCGTCACCACCGCCCGCCCCGCGGCCTCTGACCCGCGACGAGTGGGCGCGGCCCGCGACGGCCGGGAGTCCTGCGACGCGGAGCCTGCGCCTGCGCCTGCGCCTGCGCCTGCGCCTGCGCCTGCGCCTGCGCCTGCGCCTGCGCCTGCGCACGCGCCTGCGCAGCGCCTGCGCAGCGCCTGCGCACGCGCATGCGCACGCGCATGCGCCTGCGCGGGCCGAGCAGCCCGAGAGGACCGCCCACGCGAAGCGCTATGGCGAGTGCTCCACCCCCGCGCGCCGCCGGCCCGCCCCAGAGTTCCCCGCGCGCGGTCATTGACCTCAGGCTCGCGGTAGCTGTTCGTCCTCGCGTACCCGGGCGTGAGAGAGAGAAAGCGCTGGACAAGTGGCGGGACTCGGCCTCGGTGAGGAGGAAGAGGGCCGGCCTGGGGCGTGAAGGGCACTAACATGTTTGGGCGCCTTACAGTGTCGCTCTGGGCTTCGGAGCCTCGCCCTCCGCCGGAGGAGTTTCCTCGGCTGTAGAGCGAGGGATGTGGTCCGAGTGGGTGATGTGCGGCTTCCCCGGCCTCCCAGGGGCGATGCCGTCACCACCTGCCCTGAGCCTGGAGCCCGGCGGGCTCTGGCCTTCGGCGTGGTGCCGCGCTTGTCGCTCCAGAGCTGAGTTAACAACCATCCCCTCCGTGAGAAGGGGGACACGGTCCTACCCAGCCGGTGGGCCAGCGTAGCTGCTTGTGTGTGTGTGTTGTTGGACTACATTCTTTCAAATAGGAAATTTGGGGGGCTTCCCTGGTGGCGCAGTGGTTAGGAATCTGTCTGCCAATGCGGGGGACATGGGTTAGAGCCCTGGTCTGGGAAGATCCCACATGCTGCTGAGGAACTAAGCCCGTGCTCCACAACTACTGAGCCACCTGCCACAACTGCTGAGCCTGCACTCTAGAGCCCACGAGCCACAACTACTGAGCCTGCGCTCTAGAGCCCGCGAGCCACAACTACTGAGCCTGTGCTCAAGAGCCTGCAAGCCACAACTACTGAGCCCACATGCCACAACTACTGAGCCTGCACTCTAGAGCCTGCAGGCCACAACTACTGAGCCCACGTGCCACAACTGCTGAGCCTGCACTCTAGAGCCCGCGAGCCACAGCTACTGAGCCCGCATGCCACAACTGCTGAGGCTGCGCTCTAGAGCCCGCAAGCCACAACTACTGAGCCCGTGTGCCACAACTACTGAGCCCGCGTGCCACAACTGCTGAGGCTGTGCCCTAGAGCCTGCGAGCCACAACTATTGAGCCCTCGTGCCATAACTACCAAAGTCCGGAGCCCATGCTCTGCAACGACAGAGGCTGCTGCAGTGAGAAGTCCATGCACCACAACAAAGAGTGGCCCCCGCTCACCGCAGCTAGGGAAAGTCTGCAGCGACGAAGACCCAACGCAGCAAAAATAAATAAATTAATTAATTAAATAAATCTATTAAAAAAAAACCAAATAGGAAATTTGATTGAGAAGGAGCAAGAGCAAAGGGAAAATATTAACAGACTTCAAAGATGAGAAGACAAAAATGTTTCCTGTCCAGGGAGGGAATAGCAGAGTAGCTGCTAAAGATGAGCAGCAGTCATGGGTGCAGGGGGCAAAGAGCACAGGGCCAAAGTATGGAGGAAGGGAATGGCTTGGGCAGTTCGGAAACCTACAAGGGGTTCTGGGGTAAAATGGGTTCATAATGGGGTTTTATTGAAAGATGAACCTGGAAGAAGGGTACTGGAGACCAGATCTTGAAAAGCCTCCTTCAGCTAACGGGAAACCTTGTGTTTGATCCTCCTTGAAAGATCGGAAGGAGATTATTTTAAAAGGTCATTTTGTCTGCAGTTAGAGAAAAGGTTGGAAAAGGGACAGGGAAACCAATATAGGGAGACTATGTAGTAATGGGCATCAAAGGGAGAAACTGGCTGGAAAGAATACTTGCATTTTATGGCAAAGAACTGTGGCGGGTTTTCCACTTTAATTTTATTTGAAAAAGTAAAATACACATGCTAAAAAAATTCAGAGCATACAAAAGAATATGCAGTCGAATTTTGTATGGATGTTAAGGGTGTGGGATTATAGTGGGATGACTAGTGTCCCCTAAAATTCATTCTCCAACTGGAAATGCAATGTGACCTTATTTGGAAATAATCTTTGAAGATGTAATCAGGTAAAATGAGGTCCTGCTGGATTAGAGTGGGTCCTAAATCCAATGTCTGGTATCCTTATTTAAGAAGAGAGGATGCAGACATATATAAACACAGAAGGAATTAGGATATGTGAAGATGGAGGCAGAGATTGGGGTGATGTAGCTAGAAGCCAAGAAATGCCAGGAGCTGCTGGTAGCTAGGAAAAGACAAAGGTTATTCCAAAGAGCCTTCAGGAGAAGCATGGCCCTGCTGACAACTTGAGTTCAGATATCTCCTCTCAAGAACTGTGAGAATAAATTGCTGTTGTTTTAAGCCTCTCGGTTTGTAGTACTTTGCAGTAACCACCCTAGGAAACTAATACAGGGATAAAGATGAAGGCTTGTAAAATACTATCAGGCTGAATTTATTGATAAGAGCCTACAAAGCAGATACATTTTACCTCAAAGGGTTAGAAAAAGATTAAGTTTGTTTGATTGTTTGCTGAGTATGTCTCTTCCAGTTGTACCTGTGGAACTAAGAAAATAACCACAAGATGGCTTTCAGAGCCCAGTGGACTCACTGTGAGAAGAAACTGGCAAAAACACCATTGATCACTGACTTCCTTCCACCCAAAAGTGTCTACACTAAATGAAGTTGAAGTGCCAGAACTGCCTAGGATACTGTAGAGGAAGATCTCCAAAGTCTTGGGAAGATGGGAATCTTAGAGTTGATTTATCATGTAAGACTTTCTCACCCACCTCAGGAGGGTCCAGAGGACATTCCCCTTCAACATGACTATGAGAAGTAATTTGTGAAGTGAGTCCCAGCACCTTGAAGAGATCTGCAATTGCTCCTCTCTGTATTCAGATGTATCTTACAATGGAATCTGTTATCATCAAACAGATTCTTAAATGCAGTGGTGATGATGGGATCTCAGGGTGGCAGGTAGGGACCAGTGTGGTTGCTGTAACGGACAGCTGAGCCAAAGCAGTTATCAGAATTATCTGACTCGCAAAGACCTATGGTATCGGCTAGTTGCTCATGGTGTCCCTAGAAAAGAAATAGATGGATAATTACTAAATTCTTACTTGGTCTTTATAAGCAGAAGAGTTCTGGGAACTCCCTGGTGGTACTCAGTGCTCTCACTGCCGAGGGCCCTGGTTTAATCCCTAGTCAGGGAACTAAAATCCCAGCGCAGCCAAAAAATATATAAGCAGAAGAGTTCCAGGTCTATGAACAGAAACCCTAACTTGTGTCACCAAAACAGAAAGTCACAGCCCCTCAATCAGTTCCCAGGCTTGAGCCAATTTACATACCCAGAACTCTGAATGAAGGGGAGGCCAGGTCTTCTTGAGGAAGGACCCTACTTCAGTGCCAAAAATGTATAGTGTTAATTTTTTCCCCAGCCTACCCCACAGGGTCCTATAGCCATCAACAAGAGTGACTGTGCATTGGGGGAAAGGAAATAACCAGACTTTTGGGGCTTAGTAGACAGTGGGTTTGACCTAATTCATGGAAACCCAAAATATCACTGTATCTACCTATCAGAGTAGGGGCTTGTGAAGGTCAAATTATCAGTGGAATTTTAGCTCAGGTTCATCTTATGTTAGGCCCAGTGGGTCTCTGAACACATCCTGTGGTTATTTCCCCAGTTCCAGAATGCATAAAAAATGGACATGCTCAGCAGCTGGCAGGATCCCCACAATGGTCCCCTGACCTGTAGAGTGAAGGCTGTTACTGTAGGAAAGGACAAATAGAAGCCACTAGAACTGTTGCTACCTATAAAAATGTAAACCAAAACAATACCACATTTTTGGAGGGATTGCAAAGATTAGTACCACTATCAAGAACTTGAAAGTTGCAAAGGTTGTGATATGCATCACATCCCTTTTCAACTCACCTATTTGGCATGTGCAGAAGACAGATGGATCTTGGAGCATGACTGGATTTTTGTAAATCCGGTTATGTAATGATCCCTGTTGCACTGCTAAACCAGATGTGGTTTCATTGCTTGAGCAAATCAACACATTTCCCAGTACCTGGTGTGCAGCTATTGATCTGGCAAATGCTTTTTCCTTTATATGTGTTGAAAAAGACCACCGGAAGGAGTCAACTGGCAAGGTCAGCAGCACACCTTCACTGTCCCACCACAGGTTATATCAACCCTCCAGCCCTATGTCATGATTTAGTCTGCAGAGACTAAATCCCCTTCCCCTTCCACAGAACATCACACTGGTCTATTACGTTGATGATGATATGCTGATTAGTCCTGGTAGACAGGAAGTACCAATTACTGTACACATATTGGTAAGATATTTGCATGTCAGAGGATGGGAAGTAAATCCCCCCCCAATTCAGAGGCCTTCTACCTCAGTGAAATTTCTAGGGGTCCCTTGGAGTTGAGTATATCAAGATATCACTTCTAAGTGAAGGATAAGTTGTTACATCTGGCCCCTCCTACTGTTAAAAAAAAAGAGGCATAACACCAAGTGAGCGAAGAGAAGTCTCTGCAACGGTCCAGGCTGCTGTGCAAGTTACTTTTCCACTTGGGTCATATGATTCAGTTGACCCAGTGATGCTTGAAGTGGCAGATAGAGATATTTGGAGTCTTTGGCAAGTACATATAAGTGAATCACAATGCAAACCTTTAGGATTTTGTAGCAAAGCCCTGCCATCCTGTGAAGATAACTACTCTCCTTGTGAGAAACAAGTTTTGGCTTGCTGACGGACCTTAGCAGAAATGAATACTTACCCATGGGCCAGGTTACAATGCGACCTGAGCTCAGTGATCAATCATACTGATGGTATGTAACCTTGATGTGATCGGATGCAAAGGGCACCGCACCTCTGTGATCTTCCAAACACCCATAACCCCAGTCTAATGAGAGGAACACCAGACAAATTGCAAACTCCATTAGAGGGGCATCCTAAAAATTACTTCACCAGTTCTCTTCAAAACTGTCAAGGCCACCAAAAACAAGAAAAGTCTGAGAAACTATCACTCAAGAGGAGCCTAAGGAGACATGACAGCTAAATGTAATGTGGTATTCTGGATGGGGTCCTGGAACAGAAAAAGACATTAGGTTAAACAAAAGAAGTATGAATAAACTATGGACTTTAGTTAACAATAATGGATCAAAATTGGCTCATTAAGTAATAAATATACCATACTAATGTAAGATATTAGTAATAGGAGAAATTGGGTACAGGGTATATAGGAGCTCTGTACTATCATATCCATTTTTCTATAAATCTAAAACTATTCCCCCCCAAAGTCTATTATATTAGAAAGAAATCAAACTCAAATCACCATGTCACAAAATGATAAACCAAGACTTTCCAAAATAAGGAAGAATGTCAAATTATGGTCTTATTTTGTACTTCAATAGAAAGATTTAAATTTAATTATTTCATCTTTAATCCTTTAAAATTGCTATTGTGTATGTGTTTTATTGTATACATAGTACATAAACACAGAGGTATGTGTGTGTATTTTTAATGTATATGTGCATATTGGGAATGTCCAAAAATTTTTTAACCAGCATTACAGAACTAAATTATTAGAGAACAAGTGTGTAAACTAAATAAGTCACAAACTAAATCAGAGTTTCTAAGAGGGAGTTGTGAAACATAAGCCCATGGACTGTGATATAATTACAGTTAGCCTATTGTTATGTCAAGATGAATAAAAAATAGCAGAAAAATCTATAAGCCTAAGTAAAAGCCTATATAATAACATTGCTAGAGACAATTCCAGTTAGTTTCCAGCTTCTTCTTAGAATCAAACATTCCTAAATTAGATAACTAAAAGTAAAATTGTGATATAATAATGTGTAAGTCCTTAGACTTGGTAACATATTTTGAACCATCTCAAACTGATATTACTTCTTCAATGGTCTTGCCTAGAATAGTTAATGCATGAAAGATTCTGAGCTCCTTTTCTTTGAATACTTCAGCCCTTATTTACAGTAACTGTTCATGAAGAATACTACTGAGCCATTACAGTTTTTATTTGTTGGAATGATTGATTTTTTAAATTCTCTATAAGGAACTTAGTACAAGTTGGATGCATATCTCCCTCTTCAATACCAAAAACTCGTATTTTACAGCAAAGTTAAAACACCCTATATTTTTACTCTATGGAATTTCCCAATGTCACAGCTATAAAAAATAGACTACAAGTGTATTCCGTACATCAGTTTCGAAAGTAGTCACAGGTACTTTTTAGTTTATTCTAGTTTCACAGGTTCATGTACTATACTCATGCTTGGCAGGAAGTATCACTTGTTTCACTTAAAAATTAACTACTCTAGGAATACCTGTGTATTTATTTGAAAGACACCCCCCCCCCTTTTCAGCATGTCTCTTGATTGTAGAATGCTCATTATTTTTAAATAGGACTTTGGGGGTGGGAGCTACTATGTCTTTGCAGTTCTGAGACTAGAAGAAATAACTTTACAGGGAAAAAATTAGAAATAGTTCATTAAAAAATATCTTGCACTAGTAATAGTTTACCTAAAAACCCCCAAAATTGTCCACAAGAGTTTTTCTTGGGAGAAGTGTGTCATCATGAAATTTTATCATGAAATTCAAACCATTTCATACATAAGGAGACGACAGAGGATGATGTTATAAAAAGACTTGGAATTCTGGAAAATATTAAATGAGTCTTTTGCCTCCAGCTAAACAGAATTTCATCCTAAACAAATAATTCAGGCAGCTGATTATCTTAAATTATTTGAAGAGCTTCTAAAATGGAATTCCATACCCTTAGTGCCTTAATATCTGCTATGGACTGAATCATGGCCCCTCCAAATTTATATGTTGAGACCCTAACCCCCAATGTAACTATATTTGGTGATATGAGTTGAATATTTGTGTCCTCCCAAAATTCATGTGTTGAAACCCTATACTCAAATGCGGTGGTATTAGGAGGTGGGGCCATTGGGAGGTAATTAGGATCAAATGAGTCAGGAGGGTGGAGTCCTCATGAATGAGATTAGTACCTTATAAGAGTCACAAGAGTATCTGGTCTTGCATTTAGGTCTTTAATCCATTTTGAGTTATTTTTGTGTATGGTGTTAGAGAATGTTCTGATTTCATTCTTTTACATGTAGCTGTCCAGTTTTCCCAGCACCATTTATTGAAGAGACTGTCTTTCCTCCATTGTATATTCTTGCCTCCGTTGTCATAGATTAATTGACCATAAGTGCATGGGTTTATTTCTGGGCTTTCTATCCTATTCCATTGATCTATGTGTCTGTTTTTTTGTACCATACTGTTTTGATTACTGTAGCTTTAGAGTATAGTCTGAAGTCAGGGCACGTGATTCCTCCAGCTCTGTTCTTCTTTCTCAAGATTGTTTTGGCTCTTTAGTTTCTTTTCTGTTTCCACACACAGTTAAAATTTTTTTGTTCCAGTTATGTGAAGAACGCCATTGGTAAATTGATAGGGTTTGCATTGAACCTTTAGATTACTTTGGGTAGTATGGTCATTTCAACAATATTGATTCTTCCAATCCAAGAACACGGTATATCTTTCCATCTGTTTGTGTCATCTTCATCGTATAGTTTTTGGAGTACAGGAACTGCTAGAGGAAAATATAAGCATAACACTCTTTGACATAAATCGCAGCAATATATTTTTGGGTCTGTCTCCTAGAGTAATGGAAACAAAACCAAAAATAAACAAATGGGACCTAATTAAACTTAAAAGCTTTTTCACAGCAAAGGAAATCATAAACAAAATGAAAAGACAACCTACAGACTGGGAGAAAATATTTGGAAATGATGCAACCAACAAGCGATTGAGCTCCAAAATATACAAACAGCTCATACAGCTCAATATCAAAAAACAAACAACCCAATCAAAAAATGGGCAGAAGGGACTTCCCTAGTGATGCAGTGGTTAAGAATCTGCCTGCCAGTGCAGGGGACATGGGTTCAAGCCCTGGTCCAGGAAGATCCCACATGCCGCGGAGCAACTAAGACCATGTACCACAACTACTGAACCTGTACTCTAGAGCCTGTGAGCCACAACTACTGAACCCGAGTGCCACAAATACTGAAGCCTGCACACCTAGAGCCGTGCTCTGCAACAAGAGAAGCCACCACAATGAGGAGCACATGCACTGCAATGAAGAGTAGCCCCCACTCGCCTCAACTAGAGAAAGCCCACACACGGCAACGAAGACCCAACACAGCCAAAACTAAATAAATAAAAATAAATAAATCTATTTTAAAAAATGGGCAGAAGACCTAAACAGACATTTATCCAAAGAAGACATACAGATGGCCAGCAGGCACATGAAAAGATGCTCAACATCGCTAATAATTAGAGGAATGCAAATCAAAACTGCAGTGAGGTATTACCTCACACCAGTCAGAATGGCCATCATCAAAAAGTCTACAAATAATAAATGCTGGAGAGGGTGTGGACAAAAGGGAACCCTTGTGCACTGTTGGTAGGAATAAACTACTGCAGCCACTGTGGAGAACAGTATGGAAGTTCCTTAAAAACTAAAAATAGAGTTACCATGTGATCCAGCAATCCCACTCCTGGGCATATATCTGGAAGAGATGAAAACTCTAAATCAAAAAAATGCATTCACCCCAATGTTCATAGCAGCACTATTTACAATAGCCAAGACATGGAAGCAACCTAAATGTCCAATGACAGATGAATGGATGAAGAAGAGGTAGTATATTTATACAATGGAATACTACTCAGCCATAAAAAAGAATGAAATAATATGGTTTGTAGCAACACGGACCTAGAGATTATCATACTAGGTGAAGTAAGTCAGAGAGAGAAAGACAAATATCCTATGATATCATTTATATATGGAATCTAAAAAATGATACAACTGAACTTATTTACAAAACAGAAATGGATTCACAGACACAGAGAACAGACTTACACTTACCAAAGGGGAAAGGAGAGGGGATGGATAAATTAGGAATTTGGGATTAAAAGATACACACTACTATATATAGAATACATAAACAACAAGGACTACTGTATAGCACAGGGAACTATATTCAATATCTTGTAGTAACCTATAATGGAAAATAATCTGAAAAAGAATATATATATATATACACATATATATATATAACTGAATCACTGCTGTACACCTGAAACATTGTAAGTTGATTATATTTCAGTAAAAAATTATAAATACCAAAAATAAATTACATTTATTAATTTTTTAAAAAAGAGTCACAAGAAAGTTTGCTCTTCCTCTCTGCTCTCTGCCAGGTGCAGATATAAGGAGAAGTCAGCAGTCTACAAATCAGAAAACTTTCCTTACCAGAACTCAACCGTACTGGCACCCTGCTCTTGAACTTCCAGTCTCCAGAACTGTAAGAAATAAATTTCTGTTGTTTAAGCCATCCAGTGTATGGTAGTTTGTTACAGCAGCTTGAATTCACTAAGACATTTAGAGATAGGACCTGTGAGGAGGTGATGAAGGTTAAATGAGGTCATAAAGGTGGGGCCCTAATCTGACAGGGTTGGTGTCCTTATAAGAAAAGGAAGAGACACCAGACTTCTCTCTCTACCATGGAGGACACAGAAGGCAGCCATCTGAGAGCCAGGAAGAAAGCTCTCAGCAGAAACCAAATCAGGTAGCACCTTGATCTTGTACTTCCCAATCTCCGGAACTGTGAGAAAATAAATTTCTGTTGTTTAAGCCACCCAGTCTATGGTATTTTGTCATGGCAGCCCAAGCCAACTAAGACAGTATCATAGAGTACTTCTTTATACTTACCTTTTAGGACAAGCATCTGGGTTCCTTTGGAAAGGAAGCCCAACATTCATACTGTACACTGGAATTTAGAAAGAGCTAGAGGGACAAATTGTAGAAGTTTCCTAAGAAAATAGAGGTAAGGAAGAGATTCTTAGTCATTTCTGTGCCCTAACATAGGAAATCTTCACCTCCTAGAGTAATCTGATGTTAGGTTGATGATTTTCATATAACCTCATCTTGTCTCCATCAAAGTCAGAGGAGAAAACATCACCCTACTATTACCAAAAACTCTCCACTTGCAATAAGGTAGGTTGTCAACCATACTTGGTATGACTTAAAAAAGTCATACCAGGATATTGCTGACAAAGTAACAAGGGCTTTCTAGATCTTTTGCTAATCATTGTCTCATGAATTTTTTCTTTTTACTTGCTCCAGAATTTTAGAGGATAGTTGACTAGGTCTTCTCCAGAAGATAAGGCGGCATAATTTCATTATCATTGCATCATTTTCCAAAGACCCTGGCAGCTAGAATTCACCTTAAAATAATGATCTTCAAAGTGGGGTACCTCTATCTCTTGAGGTACACCAGGGCCACTTCATACAGCTGTGCAGCATAGGCCCTGGGGTGAAAGATACCTTTCACAGCTGTACGAGGGCATGGATAGGACTATTTTCCTTTCTGACCACTTCGCTTATGTTCACCATGTTCTTACTTTACAAAAACAAAAGACTGCTCTCTTATCCATCCCAAATCTTACTACAGTGTGTCTCTCAAGGGCTGTGTTGCCCAATACAATAGTCACTAGTCACATGTGGATATTGAGCACCTGAAGTGTAGCTGGTATGAATTAAGATTTGCTGCTTGTATAAAATACTACAAGGAATAGTACCAAAAAAAAAAAAATGTAAAAC